>NC_084612.1:9950724-9983224 GCF_033978795.1 Nerophis ophidion | reverse complement strand
AAAAGGCTTTTGAAACAGTCACAAAGTGCAATATAGTAAAGTTCAAAGGTCATATTTAGACACTTTTCCTCAATATAATGAGCCAAGGTGTCACTTTTCTTTTTTTTACCCAAAACTTCAGTCAGGTTTTTGAACGGAAAGCGTGCCTGTCTCCCTATTTCCCGTCATACTCTACCTACACTCTCATGTCTGGATGTTCCTCCCTGTAGATTAGAGGAAGTGGTGCTGGTGGTGGAAAAGGGGGAAGGGGGGTTGGTGTTATGGATGGGGTATCAAAAAGTCCTTTCATCCATTTTAGATGAGATGTAGATGACTCAATTATGCTTGGCCTGACATCAAGACCACTTGGCGGAGAAGCTGCTGCAAACGCCGGAAAATGATCCACTTAATCCCGCTCGTATGAACGGCGGGCGCCCTAACTAGAGTTTGGGTAATTGTGTGCACTGCAAAATCTAAGTAGAATTAAATATCTCAAATACGGGTGATATTTGCTTATTTTCTGTCTGATAAGATAATTCTTCTCACTATACAGATGTTATGTTAGTCTTTTACTTGTTTTAAGGGTTTTGGTCTTAAATGATCTCAGTGAAAATATTACAGCTTGTTGCTGAGATTTTATGACCTATTTTGAGTAAAACACGCTTGAAACTAAAATATCAACTCTTGCAAAGCTGTGTCATCAACACTCCCAAGTAGAGATGTCCGATAATATCGGACTGCCGATATTATCGGCTGATAAATGCTTTAAAATGTAATATCGGAAATTATCGGTATCAGTTTCTAACTTATCGGTATCGGTTTCAAAAAGTGCAGAGCGCCAATAAATCTTAAAGGAATTGTCTATGCGTGGTGGCACGGTCACATCTGCGTTTTTTACACAAGCACAGAGTAGAGAATGCAAGCCATACTTGATCAACGGCCACACAGGTCACACTGAGGGTGGACGTATAAACAACTTTAGCACTGTTAAAAATATGCGCCACACTGTGAACCCACACCACACAAGAATGACAAACACATTTCTGGAGAACATCCACACCGTAACACAACATAAACATAACAGAATACCTTGCAGCATTAACTCTTCCAGGATGCTACAATATACACATCCGCTACCATTTCCCCCCCGCACCTCCCAACCACGCCCACCCCCATCTACCGTATTTGGAGGTCTCAAGGTTGGCAAGTATGCTCTAGTATACTCTGGACATTGTTTTTGTAGCTGTTGTTTTGACGCATGTTTAAACATTTTTTTTATAAATAATGCACTTTGTGAATGTCAAAGTATAGTATTTCCCATCAGGATTATATCAGGGAGAGCATGTCCCAAATTCCAAGCTGTTTTGAGGCATGTTGAAAAAAATAATGCACTTTGTGACTTCAATAGTAAATATGGTAGTGCCATGTTGGCATTTTTTTTCCATAACTTGAGTTGATTTATTTTGGGGCATCACAACAAAATTAGGCATAATAATGTGTTAATTTCACATCTGTATATATCGGAATCGGTTGATGTCGGTATTTAAGAGTTGGACAATATCGGAATATCGGCAAAAACGCCATTATCGGACATCTCTACTCACAAGTATAAAACTGCTTTTTTAAAGTAATAATTTCTTATTTCAAGCATGAAATAAAATCATGAATTTGACACAATTGTCACATAATTAAAACTGATGACAGCCAAATGGACTTTGCCATTTTATTTTCAATGAAATAGAAAATACGTTGCTCATACAGTAGCACAGTTATTAGAGGGAATATAATTATTTTAAGGTATTTTGGGGTTCATTTAAGTTAGCTAATTTCACTTGTTTTTAAAAGTCTTGACAAGACAAATTTTCTCGTTCTATTGGCAGCAGCGACGTGCGGTGAGGTTCATGGCTGGTGAGGCACTGACTTCATCACAGTCAGATTTATAAACATATGAACCCTAGAGAGTATCTTATTCACCATTTGATTGGCAGCAGTTAACGGGTTATGTTTAAAAGCTCATACCAGCATTCTTTACACAAACAAACTGTAGCACACAAAAAAGCACATTTAATAAAAAAAAAAAAACGTTATTATTGTCTTACCTTTACTTATAAATGAAGTCAATGCGCCGCTCCTTCTGAACAAAAGCATCGATAACTTGTTTATAGAAGTCTTCCTTATCTTTCTTCAGTTTTAAAAGTCTCTTTGTCTCGATGGAGATCACTGTCTGAAGCAAACCTTTTAGCTAGGGCGTTGGTTTTCCTTTAATTGTTACCGCCTGCTTCGATTGAAAGTCCAGTTTAGAAAACTGTTTTATTTTAGATATGTAATCATCCATGTTAAAAGTCCAGCGGAGAGGGAAAAAAATACAATCGCTGCTCACTATTGCTGCTTGTTGTCACCTCTTCTGCAGCCGAGTAGTCACAAAGAATGATCCCCGGGATCACTAGCGCCCTCTATCACCATGAGGCAGGGAGAACAGGTGCCTCACACAGTGCGTTTTCACAGCCGTTTTATGATTGCCCAGCACAAGAAATACGTTACACACCTACAGTTGTTGACAAAATACACTGTACATTATATACCTCAGCTAACTATGGAAATGTATAATACTGCAAATTCAGCGATTTGAACAAAAATAATCTAAAACTGGTGAAGTTAAATGGAAATGACTTTATAAAGTATAATCACTGCATACATATAACATTATTAATTTTTTTTTCTTTTTACATTTTTTTTCTTTCCATGATGGCAGGTCCCCGCCTCACCTGCCCGCACGTCACTGATTGGCAGATCATTTTGCTTACCTCAAATAAAAACACCCCTCATTTTTGTATTTTTTTCTTTTTCTTGTTTTGAACACCGACTTTTTGAAGCGTTAGGAGGGAATTTAGCAGGAAGAAAGCTGAAAGGCCTGAAATGGGTCAGCGTGCCCTGCAGGACGGTCGCCACCAGATGACCCCGTAAATATGCTCCACATTCGCCCCCAAGTTGTTTGGTTTCGTCGGCCCCTCAAGGCCTTCACATTACAACATTAATCCAGGACTGCTAGTCTGGTCTACACCAGGGGTCACTAACCCGGTGCCCGTAAGGACCAGATGAGTCGCCCGCTGGCCTGTTCTAAAAATAGCTCAAATAGCAGCACTTACCAGTGAGCTGCCTCTATTTTTTAAATTGTATTTATTTACTAGCAAGCTGGTCTCGCTTTGCTCGACATTTTTGATTCCAAGAGAGACAAAACTCAAATAGTTTTTGAAAATCCAAGAAAATATTTTAAAGACTTGGTCTTCACTTGTTTAAAAAATTCATTAATTTTTTGACTTTGCTTCTTATAACTTTCAGAAAGACAATTTTTGAAAAAAAAATACAACCTTAAAAATGATTTTAGGATTTTTAAACACATATACCTTTTTACCTTTTAAATTCCTTCCTCCTCTTTCCTGACAATTTGAATCAATGTTTGAGTATTTTTTTTTTATTGTAAAGAATAATAAATACATTTTAATTTAATTCTTCATTTTAGCTTTTGCTTTTCGACAAAGAACATTTGTGAAACATTTATTCAAACTTATGATTAAAATTCCCCAAAAATATTCTGGCAGATCTAGAAAATCTGTAGGATCAAATTTAAATCTTATTTCAAAGTGGATTTTACCTTATTTAAAACATGTCATCAAAATTGTAAAATTAATCTTAATCTGAAAAAATTACCATAAATTATTTATTTTTTTTTTTTTCAAAAAGATTCGAATGAGTTAGTTTTTCTCTTCATTTTTTTCGGATGAATTTTGAATTTTAAAGAGTGGAAATTGAAGATAAACTATGTTTCAAAATTGTATTTTCATTTTTTTCGTGTTTTTTCCTCTTTTAAACCATTCAAGTAAGTGTTTTTTTCAGCATTTATTCTCTACAAAAAACGTTCCGTAAAAGGAAATAAAATGTACGAATGAATGACGGACAGAAATACCCATTTTTTAAAATAAAAATATAAATTTATTCATTAAAGGTAAATTGGGCAAATTGGCTATTTCTGGCAATTTATTTAAGTGTGTATCAAACTGGTAGCCCTTTGCATTAATCAGTAGCCAAGAAGTAGCTCTTGGTTTCAAAAAGGTTGGTGACCCTTGATCTACACTATGCTAATGTTTGACACGGTCATACACAATGATGAAAGTGTTAAAAAAAAAGGAGCATTCTTACCTTGTAAAGATCACTCGATGAACCAAAATTAGCTAGAGCGCATTATTTGTGTTTGTTAGCTTGTTAGCTACTTAGCAGACTACTTTCTGATTCATTGGTTCATATTATTTGTGTTTATGAAGCCAGGGGACTTAGCTGACAAAAAGTAAAATGGAAAGAGAAAGTCTTCAAACATGAGGAGAGAGTAGAGAGTGGCTTATTTTTGCGAGCTGGTCGTACTGCTTAAATATGGTTGGCAGGCTACTTCCTGGTTCATTTATGAAGATGTAATGGAGGCGGGGTTATATACATTTTGTGTTTTAGAGCAGTGGTTCTCAACCTTTTTTCAGTGATGTACCCCCTGTGAACATTTTTTTTAATTAAAGTACCCCCTAATCAGAGCAAATCATTTTTGGTTGAAAAAAAGAGATGAAGTAAAATACAGCACTATGTCATCAGTTTCTGATTTATTAAATTGTACAACAGTGCAAAATATTGCTTATTTGTAGTGGATTTTTCTTGAACTATTTGGAAAAAAGATGTAAAAATAACTAAAAACTTGTTGAAAAATAAACACGTGATTCAATTAAAAATAAAGATTTCTTCATAATCATCAACTTAAAGTGCCCTCTTTGGGGATTGTAATAGAGATCCATCTGGATTCATGAACTTCATTCTAAACATTTCTTCACAAAAAAAGAAATCTTTAACATCAATATTTATGGAACATGTCCACAAAAAAATCTAGCTGTCAACACTGAATTTTGCATTGTTGCATTTCTTTTCACAGTTTATGAACTTACATTCATATTTTGTTGAAGTATTATTCAATAAATATATTTATAAAGGATTTTTGAATCTTTGCTATTTTTTAGAATATTTTAAAAAAATCTCACGTACCCCTTGGCATACCTTCAAGTACCCCCAGGGGTACGAGTACCCTCAATAGAGAACCACGTGTTTTAGAGGCTGGAAGAAAGTTTTGGCTGGCAAAAAGTAAAAAAGTCCTCAAACATGATTTAAAAAAGTGTAAAGGCTTATTTTTGCGAGCAAGTTTTTGTTTTTTTGTTGCTTTAAAAAAAAACATTTTTTTTTTTCAACATGAAACCCCGCCTTCCACCTAAATGCAGCTGAGATAGGCTCCAGCACCCCCGCTACCCCAAAAGGGACAAGTGGTAGAAAAATGGATGGATGGATGAAACAAGTCTTGTTTAATCACAGTAACTGGCAAAACTAACCTTGTTGTTAGCAGACCGAAAAGCGCAGTTTCAACTGTCCGTGCACAGACGTGATCCCAACATGCTAATTTAGCAGCTATCAAAATAACTTTTTATTCTTTTTTGTATAAAACGAGATTTGACCAATGTAAGTCTTAGACGACATCTGACCAATCTATGTCTATGGTTAGATATGACCAATCTAAGTTTAAGACTAAATCCGACCAATCTAAGTCTAATAGATGAGATATGATCAATTATTGGACTAGATCTGACCAATCTAAGTCTAAAACAAGATCAGATCAAACTAAGTCCAAGACGAGATCCAACCAATCTAAATCTAGACTAGATCTGACCAATCTATGTTTTAGATTAGATAAAACTAATCCAAGCCTAAAACTAGATGCAACCAATCTAAGTCAAAGACGAGATCTGATCAAATGTGACATTTTGTATAGTGCTGTACACTATTTGTGGTAACTTGGTACAGTACTATTGTTTGCTAGTTTGCGACCGACTTCCTGTTGTAAAACATATCACTAAAATCAAGAATCTACCATCAATTTTTGGGGCTTCAACGTTACTTTTTGGGCACTAATTCAAACTAAATTGCTTTAACGTGAAGAGAAAATCTATCTTTGCGGGTATTTGTCTTAGATTTAGCTAGTTAGCAGGCTACCTCCTGGTTCCTGGACACCATCATGTTAGATAGATAGATGGATAGATAGATAGATAGATAGATAGATAGTACTTTATTGATTCCTTCAGGAGAGTTCCTTCAGGACGATGACGGACTATACTATTTTTTGCTTCCTTGGCGGCAGGAATGGCTCCAACATAACTGAAATGTCATTTTAAAAGCCTACTGAAATGAGATTTTCTTATTTAAACGGGGATGGCAGGTCCATTCTATGTGTCATACTTGATCATTTTGCAATATTGCCATATTTTTGCTGAAAGGATTTAGTAGAGAACATCCACGATAAAGTTCGCAACTTTTGGTCGCTGATAAAAAAGCCCTGCCTTTACCGGAAGTAGCAGACGATGTGCGCGTGATGTCACGGGTTGTAGGGCTCCTCACATCCTCACATTGTTTATAATCATAGCCACCAGCAGCAAGAGCGATTCTGACCGAGAAAGCGACAATTTCCCCATTAATTTGAGAAAAAAAAGGCGACGGCAGTGGGAGCGATTCAGATGTTATTAGACACATTTACTAGGATAATTCTTAAAAATCTCTTATCTGCTTATTGTTTTAATAGTGTTTTAGTGAGATTATAAAGTCATACCTGAAAGTCAGAGGGCTGCGGTGACCGCCAGTGTCTCTGAGAGAGGCCAATTGAGGAGCTAAGATCACAGCTGCTGCAGGAGGACGCTAACTCAGCATAAGTCTCCGGTAAGAGCCAACTTAATATCACAATTTTTTCATCCAAAAACTCGCTGGTTGACATGTGGTAGAGAAACATGCTCGCTAAAGCTTCACAACAAACAAAGAAACACTGGCTGTGTTTCGACAGCTGCAACCCACCGCTTTCCACCAACAGCATTCTTATTTGACGTCTCCATTATTAATTGAACAAATTGCAAAAGATTCGGCAACACAAATGGCCAAAATACTGTTCAATTATGCGATGAAAAGAGATGACTTTTAGCCGTAAGTGGTGCTGGACTAAAATGTCCGCTCAACCAATAACGTCACAAACACACGTCATCATTCCGCGACGTTAACAAGAAACTCCGCAGGAAATTTAAAATTGCAATTTATTAAACTAAAAAGGCCGTATTGGCATGTGTTGCAATGTTAATATTTCATCATTGATATATAAACTATCAGACTGTGTGGTCGGTAGTAGTGGGTTTCAGTAGAAGTGCAACACAATTCCTCAAATGCAAAAATATGTTGACCGTTATATTTGTGTTTGTGTCCAGCCTTACTGTCCCACTCGATCCCTAAGGCTGAAGCTTAGAGGTGACAGTGCTTTCGCCGCTGCTGCTCCCAAGCTCTGGAACGACCTACCTCTGAGTGTTAGACAAGCCTCCTCTCTTCTTGTTTTTATATCTGTCTTAAAAACATAATTTTATTCCTTGGCTTTTAACACTGAGTGATATCCATCCTGTAGAGATGCGCGGTTTGCGGTCTTATCCGCGGAGTCCGCGGATAAACCGCGGGTCGGGCGGTTGACATGACGAAAAAATAAATTTTAATTAGATTCGGGCGGATGGCGGTTGAACCATCCGTTAATATTTGATATACATGGTTCTGGGATTGGTATCTTTTGCCAATCAAAGAGCCATTTAAGACCCGTGTCACAAAGCGAAGAAGACAATAGGAGACGCTAATATTTTCTAGAATGACTGCCGGCAGTCACCCAGATAAGTATTAGGGCGTGCTATGAAGCCGTTGGCTTTGTCACCTTCTACAACATGTACGATCTGATTGTCAGTCTAGCAACATGTTGTGTGTGGCTTCTGCAGACACACGCACAAGACTGCAAGGCATACTGGGTGACACAGAGTACACTAATGGTTGTGATATTAACAATTTTAACACTCTTAGTAATATGCGCCACGCCGTGAAGCCACACCAATTGAGAACGAAAAACACATTTCGGGAGAACATCCTCACACTAACACAACATAAACGCAACACAACAAATACCCAAAAATATATTCAGGGTTAGTCACGGATACAAAGGATTCTTGGTATTTGTTGTGTTGCGTTTATGTTGTGTTACTGTGAGGATTTTCTCCCGAAATGTGTTTGTCAATCTTGTTTGGTGTGGCTTCACAGCGTGGCGCATATTAGTAAGTGTTAAAGTTGTTTATATCACAACCATCAGTGTACTCTGTATCACCCAGTATGCCTTTCAATCTTGTACGTGTGATTGTGGAAGCTGCATACAACATGTTGCCGGACTAACAATTGGTTTGTACATGTTGAAGTTGTCAAAGGTAATGGCTTCACAGCACGCCCTTATTCTTGTCATCAGAATGAACGCCAATTGGATATTCGCGAGAACGTTAGCGGCGCCAATTGTCTTCATTACTCTGTGAAACGGGTTTAAATAGGTCTGTGAGTGGTAAAGGTGGCCGACCTCTGATGTATTTCAGCGGGCGGGCGGTTGCGGTTCTGATAAAATGTTGGTTCGGGTGGACGGCGGGTGGATGACGACTTTGGTGATGCGGTTGCGGATGATATAATTGCCTATCCGCGCATTTCTACCATCCTGCAATGGCGCCCCATAACCTGTTTTTATGTTTTATTTATTTATTTTTTATCATGTTCTGTTTGTGTTGTATTGTTTGCTCGGTCCTCGTATTATCTTTTAACCTGCCCATTGTACAGCACTTTGGCTACCCCTGTGGTAAATTTTAAATGTGCTTTATAAATAAAGTTGATTTGATTTGATTTATTTGCTTGTCCTATTCGGTTAGCTAGCTAGCAGGTGATTTCCTGGTTTGCAAAAGCTGGTATAGAAAAACGGGACTCTACCATCAAATCCTCGGGCAGTAGGGACAGTAAGGACAAATTGCAACTACTTATATAGGTTTTAGTGTTGTCCAAACCAGCAAATATTGATCGAGGGTTGCAGAGGGGACGCTAACTGACCTAAACGTCTTGCCGTTTGCCTCCTCCCTGACCTCGGCCGCAGTGGCCAAACGTTAGCGTCGCCTCACAAGCGGTCAGTCAAGTCGCTGTTGTGTCAGCGCTGATTGCAGGTTGTCTGCGCCGGTGACAAATGAGCGCAGGCCGTCGTGGCGCTGACAGCCGCCCCCAAGCTGCGATGCTATCTGTGACTCTTCTACAATTACCTCCTCCTGCCTCTGTTCACTGGGACACAGGCCGCCCCGGGACCCTCCTGCGCTGGCTTGTGCTCGCTCGGCGAGGACGGGAATACAATTATTAGACACAATTGCACTCCTCGTCCGCCTTTGTGCCAACGGCTGGCAAATAATTGCTGAGTAAGACAAATTAAATTACCTAGATATACAGCATGTTTTAGTCTAGGGGTCCAAAATCCAGCCTGCTGGAAGTCCCAAGTTATATATATATATATATATATATATATATATATATATATATATTATATACATACAGTATATATCCTTTTTTTTTTTTTGTCACAAACAACATTCAAGATTATTTCATGAATTTATTATGGGTCTACTGAAAATGTGACCAAATCTGCTGAGTCAAAACTATACAAGAGGCAAACATACATTATCAATTTTGGTGATTTAGAAAAGTGACAATAGAATCAAATTAGCTTCATGGCATGGCCTCTTAACTCCATGCGAGTGATTATGATTGACGACACCTGTCGATTTCTCTGAGCCCATTTAAATAGGGCTCATGTGATGCACTCATTAGACTCGGCTACAAAAAGTCAAAAGGAATTCGGCACAGATCTGAAAAGAAAAACAAAAAAAAAACGAATCATTGACTGGAACAAGTCAGGAAAGTCACTTTGAGCCATTTCAAAGCCGCTTAAGGTCCCAAAGAGCAATTGCGTAGACAATTGTACGTAAGTATGTAGAGCATGGCACAGTTTTGTCACTGCCATGATCAGGAAGAACACGCAAGCTATCGCCTGCTGCTGAGAGAAAATTGGTCATGATGATCAAGAGTCGACCGAGAACCACCAGAAAGCAGGTTTTCAATGAATTGGAAGATGCTTGAACACAGGTGTCAGCGTGTTTTACATACTTACATGGCCTGAGAGGCTGCCATGCAAGAAGGAAGCCCTTGCTCCAGAAGCGACACCTTAAGGCTCGTCTAAAGATTGCTGCTAATCACATTTTAGTTTCCCCTCGGGGATAAATAAAGTATCTCCGATCTGATCAGAGCTGACATGGACAAAGATAAGACCTTCTGGAGGAAAGTTCTGTGGTCAGATGAAACAAATATTGAGCTGTTTGGCCACAGTACCCAGCAATATGTTTAGAGGAGAAAAGGTGAGGCCTTTAATCCCAGGAACACCGAACCTACCGTCAAGCAAGGTGGTGGTAGTATTATGCTCTGGGTCTGTTTTGCTGCCAATGATACTGGTGGTTTACAGAGAGTAAATAGGACAATTAAAAAGGAGGATTACCTCCAAAATCCTCAGGACAACCTAAAATCATCAGCCCGGAGGTTGGGTCTCAAGCGCAGTTGGGTGTTCCAACAGGACAATGACCCCAAACACATGTCAAAAGCGGTAAAGGAATGGCTAAATCAGGCTAGAATTAAGGTTTTAGAATGGCCTTCGCAAAGTCCTGACTTAAACGTGTGGACAATGCTGAAGAAACAAGTCTATGTTAGAAAACCAACAAATTTAGCTGAACTGCATCAATTTTATCAAGATGAATGGTCAAAAATTCAACCAGAAGCTTGTGGATGGCTACCAAAAGTGCCTTTTTGCAGTGAAACTTGCCAAGGGACATGTAACCAAATATTAACATTGATGTATGTATACTTTTGACCCAGCAGATTTGGTCACATTTTCAGTAGACCCATAATAAATTCATAAAAGAACCAAACTTTATGAAGGTTTTTTGTGCTCCAATCACTTTATCACAAAAAAACAAGAGTTGTAGAAATTATTGGAAACTCAAAACAGCCATGACATTATGTTCTTTACAAGTTTATGTAAACTTTTGATTGCCATTATATATATATATATATATATATATATATATATATATACACACACACACACACAATCGAGGTTTCGGTAGTTTATCTGTTATACAGTGCTTAATACCGGGTCAGAGCGGAAAATACGTTAGGTCAGGGAAAAAACTGAGGCTACTTCATCCCTACAAGCCTGTTTTGCAGGTGTCCCTGCTCTTCAGGGGGATTTTAAAATATGTATAAAAAAAAAATCACCTGACGAGCAGGGAAACCTGCGGAACAGGCTTGTAGGGATGATATAGCCTCGTGTTTTTTCCTGACCCTATATATAACCTTCCATTTTTTACCGCTTGTCCCATTTGGGGTTGGGGGTGCTTATCTCAGCTACAATCGGGCGGAAGGCGGGATAGACCCTGGACAAGTTGTCACCTCATCGCAGGGCCAACACAGATAGACAGACAACATTCACACTCACATTCACACACTAGGGCCAATTTAGTGTTGCCAATCAATCAATCAATCAATCAATCCCCAGGAGTACCCGGAGGGAACCCACGCATTCACGGGGAGGACAGGCAAAAATGTTTCTTCTTCCTTTGGGGGTGTAAAAGAAAATAATTTAAATAAGAACTGCCTTAATCCATCCATCCATCCATCTTCTTCCGCTTATCCGAGGTCTGGTTGCGGGGGCAGCAGCCTAAGCAGGGAAGCCCAGACTTCCCTCTCGCCAGCTACTTTTTCCAGCTCTTCCCGGGGAATCCCGAGGTGTTCCCAGGCCAGTCCGGAGACATAGTCTTCCCAATGTGTCCTCGGCCCTCCCTGTGGCCTCCTACCTGTCGGACGTGCCCTAAACACATCCCTAGGGAGGCGTTCAGGTGGCATCCTGACCAGATGCCCGAACCACCTCATCTGGCTCCTCTCGATGTGGAGGAGCAGCGGCTTTACTTTGAATTCCTCCCGGATGGCAGAGCTTCTCACCCTATCTCTAAGGGAGAGCCCCGCCACACGGCGGAGGAAACTCATTTCGTCCGCTTGTACCCGTGATCTTATCCTTTCGGTCATTACTCAAAGCTCATGACCATAAGTGAAGATGGGAACGTAGATCAACCGGTAAATTGAGAGCTTTGCCTTCCGGCTCAGCTCCTTCTTCACCACAACAAATCGATACAACGTCCGTATTACTGAAGACGCTGCACCGATCTGCCTGTCGATCTCACGATCCACTCTTCCCTCACTTGTGAACAAGACTCCTAGGTACTTGAACTCCTCCACTTGGGGCAAGAACTGCCTTAAATCCCCTTAATGCTGACAACATTGCCTAAAAATAATAAAAAAGTGATATTTGGATCGTTTTCGATGTTTTTCAGCAGATTTTGGAACGCCAACTTTCAGCTGCAAAATGTGGGCGGGGCTATATCAATCAATCAATCAATGTTTACATCTATAGCCCTAAATCACTAGTGTCTCAAAGGGCTGCACAAACCACCACGACATCCTCGGTAGGCCCACATAAGGGCAAGGAAAACTCACACCCAGTGGGACGTCGGTGACAATGATGACTATGAGAAACCTTGGAGAGGACGAAAGCAATGGATGTCGAGCGGGTCTAACATGATACAGTGAAAGTTCAATCCGTAATGGATCCAACACAGTCGCGAGAGTCCAGTCCAAAGCGGACCCAACACAGCAGCGAGAGTCCCGTTCACAGTGAAGCCAGCAGGAAACCATCCCAAGCGGAGGCGGATCAGCAGCGCAGAGATGTCCCCAGCCGATACACAGGTGAGCAGTACATGGCCACCGGATCGGACCGGACCCCCTCCACAAGGGAGAGTGGAACATAGGAGAAAAAGAAAAGAAACGGCAGATCAACTGGTCTAAAAAGGGAGTCTATTTAAAGGCTGGAGTATACAAATGAGTTTTAAGGTGAGACTTAAATGCTTCTACTGAGGTGGCATCTCAAACTTTTACCGGGAGGGCATTCCAGAGTACTGGAGCCCGAAATGAAAACGCTCTATAGCCCACAGACTTTTTTTGGGCTTTGGGAATCACTAATAAGCCGGAGTCCTTTGAACGCAGATTTCTTGCCGGGACATATGGTGCAATACAATCGGCAAGATAGGATGGAGCTAGGCTGTGTAGTATTTTATACGTAAGTAGTATATCAGCCTGTTGAAGTCACTTACAGAAGACTGGAATACATTTCTTATTGTGTACTTTGTGTTTTGGTTTCATCTTCTCCTAAATGTTATTTTCACGCGGAATTCGAAGGAATGGTCAAACATGTCTGCCAGATGCATTGTTGCAGGTTGCAACACTCCAACTAAAGAAGGGGTCAACAAAATGGAAAAGCGTTCAATGAATACAATGTATTGTTATTTATCTATTACTCTATAATTCAGTAAGTTTTGGTAACTTTGACACTATCCAGATTCCACAATCTGGAACGGAACTACTGTGGGTGTAAAACAGACAAACTGTTAAGCTGTTATTTTGTTCCACAAAGTTAAAGGCCTACTGAAACCCACTACTACCGACCACGCAGTCTGATAGTTTATATATCAATGATGAAATATCAACATTGCAACACATGCAAATACGGCCTTTTTAGTTTAATAAATCGCAATTTTAAATTTCCCGCAAAGTATCCTGTTGAAAACGTCGCGGAATGATGACGCGTACGTGACGTCACCGGTGGTAGCGGACATGTTCTTACAGCACCGATGGCGGCTAAAAGTAGTCTGTTTTTATCGCATATTTACACAGTATTCTGGACATCTGTGTTGCTGAATCCTTTGCAATTTGTTGATTTAATAATGGAGACTAAAAAGAAGAAAGATGTTGGTGGAAAGTGGTGTATTTCGGCCGGCTGTAGCAACACAAACAAAGCCGGTGTTTCTTTGTTTGTTGTGAAGCTTTAATATGGAACAGAGCGGTCAAGCGAACATGGTTCTCTACCACATGTCAACCGGCAGGTTTCGGTGAGAAAATTGTGGTAATAAGTCGGCTCTTACCGTAAACATGAGCGGAGCTTGTGTCGTTCCTCCTGCAGCTGTCAAAGAGGCAGTTGCGACTTTCTTGGCTCCTCCGTGGCTTCCCTCAGAGACACTGGCGGTCACCACACCCCTCCAACTTTCAGCTATGACTATATAATCTCACTAAGACACTAGTAACACAATAAGCAGACAGTGTTAATTTTGACAGCAAAATTTGATTTAGTTTTAGTCATAGTCTTTTGACTAAAATGTAATTTAGTTTTAGTCATAATTTAGTTATTTAAATAGTTTTAGTTGACGAAATATAAGATTATAGTCGACGAAAACTACAGTAGATTTAGTCGACTAAAGGGTAATATGTAAACTTTCCCTTCAATTTCTGAAAGTCAAAGCAAAACAGCGGAAAAATCACCGATACAAGTCGTATTTTGATAAAAATCATGTCTCAAATGTAGTATTTCACGAGTAAGCCGTGTAATAAACGGGATAAGGTCAAGTGAGTTGTATGTTGTGGAAAATGCTTACCTGTGTGTGGATTTCGGGGTGATTCGACTGTAAATGTCGCTTCAAGTTTGTTGTGTTTTTCCCCGTTATCCTCGCGCTGCATTTCTTACACTGCGTTTTGTTATCTTTGACGTCAAATATACAATTTCCACATCCCTCCTCTTCCTCCCCGGCGTTGACATGGCTTCTCAAACGCAAACTACGTTTACGTAACTTCCTTACCACGTCGCTCCGATTGGTTCTCTTCCCAACTCCTCCCACCTCTTCCTAACGAAATTAATTCCGATTGGATCTCGTCTCTGGCAGACATTTTCGTCTCGTTTTTATTCGCTGATGAATATGTCAATACACCTCGTCATCGTCTTAGTCTGCGTAAATTATTTTTTATTTAGTTATTGTCTCGTTTCAGTCAGAAAAAAAAAGGTCGTTGACGATAACTGTGACGAAAATTTTTCGTCAACAAAATTAACACTGTAAGCCAGGGGTGTCAAACTGAAATACAGAGTGGGCCAAAATTTTAAACATAACAAAACCACGGGCCAAGGTTGAACAAATTAACCTTTTAATAGGGACCCAAACAAGTTTTGCATTGAATATTGAACAAGCGAGACTTATATAACTTTATAGTGACATGCAAAATAGAGTTTCAAATAATACTAATTTAAAAATAGCAATTGCATATCAATTCAAATTTAAATAGAAATTGAATGCCTCTTTTCTATTTGCAGCCTTCTCAGGTAAATATCAAAATAAACTTTTCCCACAGGCTAATAATAGATTTGTATATTGTAGCGTCCAGGAAGAGGTAGTGCTGCAAGGGTTTCTGTGTATTTGTTCTGTTGTGTTTATGTTGTGTTATGTTATGTTGTGTTTATGTTGTGTTACAGTGCGGATGTTCTCCCGAAATGAGCTTGTCATTCTCGTTTAGTGTTGGTTCACAGTGTGGCGCATATTTGTAACAGTCTTAAAGTTGTTTCTACGGCCACCCTCAGTGTGACCTGTATGGCTGTTGACCAAGCTTGCATTGCATACGCTTGTGTGTGTGTGTGTGTGTGTAAAAGCCACATATATCATGTGACTACGTAGGCACGCTGTTTTTACGCCCCCAATATTGTTGTCCAGGTGGGAATCGGGAGACATTTGGGAGAATGGTAGCCCCCTGGTGATTTTCGGGAGGGACACTGAAATTTAGCAGGTATGAGTATTAGCGGTGAATGCGGTGTTACAGCGACACCGCCGCTGTATAATACCGGCGGGCCAGCACTAATGTTAATTTTATATTGCCTCAAGGGCCAAATTAGGCCCGCGGGGCAGAGTTTGACACCCATGCTGTAAGCAGATAAGGGATTTTCCAGAATTATCCTAGTAAATGTGTCTAATAACATCTAAATCGCTCCCACTGCCCTTGTCTTTTTTTTTCCTTCTAGTCCTTCACTCTCACTATCCTCATCCACGAATCTTTCATCCTCGCTCAAATTAATGGGGAAATTGTCGCCTTTCGGTCCAAATCGCTCTAGCTGCTGGTGGCCATGATTGTAAACAATGTGAGGATGTGAGGAGCTCTACAACCAGTGAAGTCACGCGCACATTGTCTGCTACTTCCGGTACAGGCAAAGGCTTTTTTATTAGCGACCAAAAGTTGCGAACTTTATGGTCGATGTTCTCTACTAAATGATCAAGTCTGACACATAGAATGGACCTGCTATCCCCGTTTGAATAAGAAAATCTCATTTCAGTAGGCCTTTAATCGCTACTGTGGGGGACAAAACTTGCAAAGAAAAACGGATTGCTTTTAATCAAATGCCTGCTCTTACGAGGCCTCAGAGGCAAGCCACCAAAACTGACTGCGCTGTGACCCCAAAGCCATACCTTTCTCCACCACGCACCTGGTTACTTTATCTCTCGGCACCTATTGTTGGCCCTAATTGACGGTGGCCCGATCGCCTGTGACCCCGGTCAACGACAACAATGCATACCTGTGGCCTTCACCGGCATTGTGTAATTGTCTCTTCAAGCGGGGGCCCAAGTCGAGCCCTGAGGGCGGAGGCCTCGGCCGCCATCCATCACTCAGTCGCTCAGCCCCTACAGGAAGTAGTTAACATGGGCGACCTCGGGGAGGCAGGGGGAGGGGGGGGCGGTCCAGCGTTGTTTTTTTTTTTTTGGCGAGGGACAAACAAGAGCATTAGCCATCTTTTCATGGCCGCCAGTGACATCACTCCATCACACAATCCATCAATCAATGTGATGTAGCAGTCGCCGCTAAACCAGCCGTGTCCTTTGAACCTTTGAGGAACAGACTGGGGGTGAAGAAAAAAGAGAAAATAAATAAAGGGCTCCTATTACGTGCATGTGAACGCCACACAGAGGAGGCAGTCAGTGAGTGAGTGAGTGAGTGAGTTTGGGGGTGAGGAATGATGGATGCTGCTAAAACACCTGTTCGTGCGTGTGTGTTTCTACAACATGTCATACAATCACGCAGCACTTCGGCAGGTGGCACTCACCGCGTGTGCCAAATAAGCGCTGGTTACACAACATTTGGATTCCAACCAGGATCAAAAATGTCAAAAGGTCGTAGCTCTAGTAATGAAAACTGCAAAAAAGGTTGGACGGTGGAGTTGTGGTTCCAGCCCCGTCGTCGACGCTGGTGTGGGCTCCAGCCCCGTCGTTGGCGGTGCTTGGCGGCGTGGAGCTGGTACCGGCGCTTGTCGTGGTGCTGGTACCGGCACTTGTCGAGGAGCTGGTACTGGAGTGGGCTCCAGCCCTGTCGTAGACGCAGGTGTATGCTTCAGCCCTGAAGATGGAGCTGGAGTGGGCTCCAGCTTAGGAACTGGTGCTGGAGTGGGCTCTAGCATTGAGGCTGGTGCGAAAACCAGGCGAGGACTTGGTGCTGGCGTGAGAACCAGGCTAGAGTCGGTTGCTGGTGCAAAAACCAGGTTAGAGTCGGGTGCTGGTATGAAAACCAGGTTTGAGTCATCAATCAATCAATGTTTACTTATATAGCCCTAAATCACTAGTGTCTCAAAGGGCTGCACAAACCACTACGACATCCTCGGTAGGCCCACATAAGGGCAAGGAAAACTCACACCCAGTGGGACGTCGGTGACAATGATGACTATGAGAACCTTGGAGAGGAGGAAAGCAATGGATGTCGAGCGGGTCTAACATGATACTGTGAAAGTTCAATCTATAATAGATTCAACACAGTCGCGAGAGTCCAGTCCAAAGTCATGTGTTGGTATGAAAACCAGGCTTGGGATGGAACTAGAACAGGGACTATGACTACGACAAGAACTAGTACCAAGTCTTGGACCTGAACTCGGACTACGCGTCAGTCTACGAGTTGATCTACAATGTTGGCCAGAAGTCAGACCAGGACTGGGACTAGGCTTGAACACCGGTGGTGGAGGGCACACTGGAGGTAGTGGACTAGTGAGTCGAAAAGTCGGTGGAGGAGGTCTAGGTGGCCTTAGTGGCTTGACCGGGGGAAACACAGGTGGAGGAGGTCTACTAGGAGGAGCTAAGCGGAATATCGGTGGAGGTGGCCTCATAGGAGGTTGCGGTTTGACAGTTAGCATCTGAGCTACTTCCGCACCACAGCTATAGGCCTTTGCCCCTCCCTCCAGACGGGGATCCCAGACCCGTTCCCTATGGTCAGGGACTGACCTTAAGGGAGGGTGGTGGGAGGTTTGGAGGTGGGCGGACTCCTCCCCTTTAAATTGACCGACATGTCCTTTTGAAAAAGGAGAAAAAACCCCAGACTTGGGCGGGGAACGGAGCTTAAGAGGTGGAGGAAGAGAAGTAGGTAGCTCATGTTGCCTTAGTTTGCATCTAGAAATAACATCTGTATAGAACTTAGTTTTGTCTATAGAGTCCAAAAAATCATAGTCAATATTTGAAACAGGTTGAGAATAACAGTCAACAATATAAAAATCCTCAGAAAAAATATCATCGACAGGGGGCGTTATTGAGTCACCGGGGGGCGTTCCCCAAATGTCGTCACTATGGCAGTCTGTGAAGGTGTCATGGCGATTGAAGGAGTGTTTGGGAAATGAACCAAAAGGATTTCCGGTCATGAAGGGTGAATCCTGGTCGGAGTGAAGTTGGCTGTGTCCATGGGAAGGATGAAGTGGAGTATGAGCGTTACTGCCGTGAGGGGGAAACCTCCATTGGACTCTACGCCTCTTCGGGGCAGCGCGAGTGGCTTCGGAGGACACCTCTGGCCCACAACGGAGTCTCTCCTTTTCCCACGCCATGAGCTCCAACCACACGTCTTCGTCGAAGGCGTCCTTCCTTGTGTTCGACGCGAAGGAATTATTTTTACTTGCTGGGATCCAACTCGTCTTTTAGGCATTGTGATGCCAGGTTCGATTCCCTCGAGGATGCGTCGAAATTGAACACAGCAAAGGTAAGATAAATAGATTTATTTAAATAACAAAAAGAGCTATATAACACAAATGCTAGAGCTAGTAGAATAAAACAAACAAAGGACGCTGCTAGGAATAGTAATAGACAAACTAAATCTTGCTCGAAGGCACACAAACACAGAAAAACAAATCTTCAGCGTGAGAGCTGGAATGATCCAAGGGCATAGCGTGTAAACTAGCGTGAATAAACATAAGAATGATCAGAGGAAACTAGTTGCGTGTAAGCAAACCAGAAATGCAGACGTACCATTGTGTGAAAACAAACTTGGATCCCAGATTGAACAACAAAATATGCAGGCTTATATAAGGTTGGTGATTAGTGAGGACAGGTCTGCAGGGCCGTGAGAAACAGGTGAAACTGATAAGCTACCATGGTGACCGACTTAAACAGGAAATAATAGGATCAGATGGAGAGTGAAGATAAAAATGGAACAATAAACAACAATATGTGGAGGATCCAAAAAGCGGATCTCAACAGGTAGAGCGCTGACTAGAATGTCTGAAGCATCCTTGAACGTGTTGGGTTGGATCAGTATTCAAAATCAATAGTACAGCTTGCCTAAAAATGGCTCGGACTGATTTTCAAAACCATTAGCATCGTGTCCGTGGATGTTCTCATTCACCCAGGTCATTGTCATCTCAGGGCATACATTCGATCGCGACTGGACTGTTCCCTTTGTCTTAGAAGAAGTTTCGCCAGACGAGATCTGAACACTCCAAGTAAGACTAGATTTGACCAATCTATGTCGAAGACAAGATCTGACCAAACTAAGTGTTGGACGACATCTGATCAAAGTAACTCCTAGACACTATCCGACCACTCTAAGTCTAAGACGAGTTCTGATCAAACTAAGTCTTGGACTAGATCTGACCAATTTAAGTCTAAGACGAGATCTGATCAAACTAAGTCTTAGACTAGATCTGACCAATCTGTCTAAGACAAGATCTGACCAAACTAATTCTTAGAGTAGATCTGATCAATCTAAGTCTAAGACGACATCTGATCAAAGTAACTCCTAGACACTATCAGACCAATTTAAGTCTAAGACAAGATCTGACCAATTTAAGTCTAAGACGAGATCTGATCAAACTTAGTCTTGGACTAGATCTGACCAATCTATATCTAAGACTAGATCTGACCAATCTATGTCTAAGACAAGATCTGATTATTTGACTAGATCTGACCAATTTAAGTCTTAGACTAGATCTGACCAATCTATGTCTAAGACAACATCTGATCAAACTAATTCTTAGACTAGATCTGATCAATCTAAGTCTAAGACGACATCTGATCAAAGTAACTCCTAGACACTATCCGACCACTCTAAGTCTAAGACGAGATCTGATCAAACTAAGTCTTAAGACTAGATCTGACCAATTTAAGTCTAAGACGAGATCTGATCAAACTAAGTCTTAGACTAGATCTGACCAATCTAAGTCTAAGACAAGATCTGACCAAACTAATTCTTAGACTAGATCTGATCAATCTAAGTCTAATACGACATCTGATCAAAGTAACTCCTAGACACTATCAGACCAATCTAAGTCTAAGACGAGATCCGATCAAACTAAGTCTTGGACTAGATCTGACCAATTTAAGTCTAAGACGAGATCTGATCAAACTAAGTCTTAGACTAGATCTGACCAATCTATGTCTAAGACTACATCTGACCAATCTATGTCTAAGACAAGATCTGATCAAACTAATTCTTTGACTAGATCTGACCAATTTAAGTCTTAGACTAGATCTGACCAATCTAAGCTGAAGACAGGATCTGATCAAACTAAGCCTTAGACTAGATCCGACCAATCTAAGTCTTAGACTAGTTTTGACCAATCTAAGTCTAAAACAGGATTTGATCAATTTAAGTCTGAAACTAGACAAGACCAATCTATGTCTAAGACGAGATCTGATTAAACTAAGTCTTAGACTAGATCTGACCAATCTAAGCCTAACACGGGATCTGATTAAACTAAGTCTAAGACTACATCTGACCCATTTAAGTCCAAGGCGGGCTCTGATCAAACTAAGTTTCAGACTGGATCTGAACAATCTAAATCTAAAAGAAGATCTGCTCAAATATCTGACCAATCTGAGTCGAAAACGAGTTCTGATCAAATTAAGTCTTCGACTAGATCTGACCAATCAAAGTCTAAGACAGGATTTGATCAATTTAAGTCTTAAACTAGATCTGACCAATCTATGTCCAAGACAAGATCTGATCAAACTAAGTCTTAGACTAGATGTGACCAATCTACAGTAAGTCTAAGACTAGATCTGACCAATCTTAGTCTAAAACAGGATCTGATCAAACTAAGTCTTGGACTAGATCTCACAAATATATGTCGAAGACTAGCTCTAACCAATCTAAGTCTTAGACGAGATGGCCAATCTAAATAAGACTAAATCTGACTAATTTATGTCCAAGACTATATATGACCAATATTAGTCTAAGACTAGATTTGACCAATCTTAGGCTATGAGCAGGAACTGATGAAGCGAAACATCTTCTAAGACAAACCAATCAGTCCAGTTGCAATTGATTGAATGTCCTTGTGGTTTTGAACGCTATTGGAAATGTTAAAGAGATGGAAATTGTTACTGGTAGAGTGCTGACAAGAACTCATGCAGCTATCTCACCTGTTTTGGATTTGATGTCTGGATATGACTCAGACAGACGGTATTCATAAGCACAGGAGTTATTTCATTGAAATCGTAAAAAAAAAGGTTCATGAGATGAAAATCACTAGTTGATTGCTGCCTAGAACACATGCACTTATTTACCTTTCTGAGCTTCCATGGCGGTCTTGGGTTATCCATCCATTTTCTACCGCTTATCCCCTTTTTGGAGTCGCGGGGGGCACTGGCACCTATCTCAGCTACAATCGGGCGGAAGGCGGGGTACACCCTGGACAAGTCGCCACCTCACAGGGCCAACACAGATAGACAGACAACATTCACACACTAGGGCCAATTTAGTGTTGCCAATCAACCTATCCCCAGGTGCATGTCTTTGGAGGTGGGTCTTGGGTTGGATCTGCTCAAAATCAACAATACAACTTGCCACAGAAAAGGTCAGACATATATTAAAATCAAAATCTTACTTTAAAGTGTACATATAAAGGCTTGAGGGATACAGTAAATGTGACTGGTAAAGCGCTGAATAGAACTTTACCTACCTTTGTTTGCTTATAAAGCAATAGTGGATCTTGACCTAGGATCAGATGCGATTCAAAACTAGAAGGGATCTTGCTTTGATATCTAACAATGTTCGCAACGTTTAAGTATTTCAAATTAGTTATTGCTAGAGTGCTGACTAAAGAACATGATATTTGCTACTGGCTTCCTTTGCAATCTTGGTTCAGACTCTATTTTAAAAATACATAAAAGATCTTGATAAGGATATACTAACCATCAATATGGGTTTTACTTTGATGGATAAAAATAGTGAAATATTCCGGGAGTTTTTACATTCTGGATGGTAGAGCGCCGACTAGAACAAGTGCTGCTTATTCCAGTCACCTTTGCTACCTCGGCCGTCCTAAATGAGTTTGAGTTACAATTAATGGGGAGCTTGCTCTGCTATAGAAAATCAAGAGAACGGTGACTGTTAGAACGTGGTCTAGAACCTGCTTGAAAAGAACTGGTAAATGTAGGTGTAGAACATAAGAACTAACTTGGGAAAACATTTTATTTTAACTGTTGACCACAATTACCTCAGAAATCTTGGTGATCAGTTAAGATCCATGATTGCTAGAGCGCTGAATAGAATCATCAATCAATCAAAGTTTGTTTATATAGCCCTTAGACAGCAGATCAACTGGTCGAAAAGGGGGATCTATTTAAAACTAATTAGTTTTAAGATGGGACTTAAATGCTTCCACTGAGGTAGCATCTCTAGCTGTTACCGGGAGGGCATTGCAGAGTACTGGAGCCCGAATAGAAAACGCTCTATAGCCTGCAGACTTTTTAAACCGGAGTTCTTAGAACGCAGATTCCTGGCCGGGACATATGGTACAATACAATCAGCAAGAAGACCCTTAAAATCACATCTTAAGTGCAGAGGAAGCCAGTGCAGGTGAGCCAGTACAGGCGTAATATGATCAAACTTTCTTGTTCTTGTCAAAAGTCTAGCAGCAGCGCATTTTGTACCAACTGTAATCTTTTAATGCTGGACATAGGGAGACCCGAGAATAATACGTTGCAGTAATCGAGACAAGACGTAACAAACGCATGAACTATGATCTCAGCGTCAATGGTTGACAAAATGGAACCAATTTTAACGATATTACGGAAATAATAAAACCGAGATCCCCGTTGATTTTGTAGCGTAATGTGCTGTGTGGGCGGGAATAGAGCAGAGAGACATCGACTGCAGGGATAGAACACTTTTAATTGCATTTTCTACCAGTCTTACCGCGTCAGACGCACAAAGCTGTGGCAAGGAAGGTATAAAGCACACAGAGTGCGGGAAAAAAAAAAAAACTTTGACATCAACAGCGGAAGAAGAAGAACTGTTTGGCGTCAGGAACAACAACAAAAACTTCAAAAAAAGAACACAACAAAAAAAGGAGTGCAATCAGGGTTGTTTTAAATAGAAACAACATCTCTATGTTATCATGATCTATCAAAAAATCAAACATGGAGGAAGAGAGCATCAGGTTCTTATCCAATCGTAAAGATGGGATTCAAAATCATTGGAGTTGACAAGTACAGGTGATAGAGCGCCGACTAGAACTCACACACGTAATTTGCCTTCTCCAGCTTCTATGGCTGACTTGTGTTTGATCCTATTCCAAAATAAATAGTAGATCAGACAGATGCCATCCAAAACCATTAGAGATTAATGAGAACAAGTTTAGCCAAGTTGTGACGGCTAGAACGCTGACTAGAACATGAGCTTTTTTCGGAAGCCGCTCTCACTCCTTCATTGGTCTGACTCACGGTTTCAGAACGCAGTTTTCGGCGGTCCCAACTCCCTCAGTGGATTCTTTCTTTGGTCGGTCTGGGGTCAAGACAAATAATATCAACCTTCGGTTTTCCCGTAACAACACCACTGTGACGACTTATTAGAAGCCTTTCATGTGAATACTGACAAGCTGACGACAGCCAGGTTATATGAGATTAAGTGCTGCTATCAAATCATAACAATAATAAATAGCTACACATTGAAATGTGGTTACACTGGTAGCTTGATGCTGAGCTGGCGTTGTTAGCATGTCACGAAAGCGCTATTCGGGGGCGTTATACCAGGGGCCCTTTCGGGGGCCCCACGTAGGTCAATCTGTCGTGGATGGACATGAACCCATCCAAAATTCTTCTTGGATTTGTCATCTGCAATCAGCTCTCGTTGGGCTCGCTCGGAAAAAGCTGGTGTGTTTTTTTTTTTTTTGATGTCCTTACATGGCTGCTTTACATCCTGTGTGCAGAGATAACATGAAAATGCAAGAAAAAAAAATAAAAATAAAATATATGAACCCATGTGCTTTTAACTTCATCCTGCCAACAGGATCCAAGCAGAGTGAATGTTGCATTTGGACGTACAGTGGAACCTCTTACGTGAAATAACCCCAAAAAAATGGCTCAAAATGATCAAATTCAGAAAAAAAACTGTGCACACAATTAAAATTTTCATTTGGGACTTTTTTGTTGCTTTGCTGTGACAAAACAAGTCAGCCTTAAATATGCCGTCAAATGCTGACAACATTGGCGCTTACCGTAATTTTCGGAGTACAAGTCGCACCTGCCGAAAATGCATAATAAAGAAGGGAAAAAACAAATAAGTCGCACTGGAGTATAAGTCAAAATTTTTTTGATAAAACCCAACACCAACAAGAATAGACATTTGAAAGGCAATTTAAAATAAAGATTAGTGAACAACAGGCTGAATAAGTGTACGTTATATGACGCATAAATAACCACCTGAGGTGCCTGGTATGTTAACATAACATATTATGGTAAGACTCATACAAATAACTATACAGTTGTGATCAAAATTATTCAACCCCCACACAATTTTGGTGTTTTAGCAAGTTGGACATTTATTCCGTATTTTTATAGTCATATCAAATAAAGATGTGTCAAATAGACAAATGCAATTTTAATTGTAACACTGTATTTTAAAAAATGCCAAAAAAAACAACAATTTTTCTTAATTTCTTTATCATGTTAGACCCGCTCGACATCCATTGCTTTCCTCCTCTCCAAGGTTCTCATAGTCATCATTGTCACCTACTAGCTCCTCCTAGTAGACCTCCTCCACCTGTGTTTCCCCCGGTCAAGCCACTAAGGCCACCTAAACCTCCACCGACTTTTCGACTCGCTAGTCCACTACCTCCAGTGCGCCCTCCGCCACCGGTGTTCAAGCCTAGTCCCAGTCCTGGTCTGACTTCTGGCCAACATTGTAGATCAACTCGTAGACTGACGCGGAGTCCGAGTCCTGGTCCAAGACTTGGTACTAGTTCTTGTCGTAGTCATAGTCCCTGTTCTAGTTCCATCCCAAGCCTGGTTTTCATACCAACACACGACTTTGGACTGGACTCTCGCGACTGTGTTGAATCCATTATAGATTGAACTTTCACAGTATCATGTTAGACCCGCTCGACATCCATTGCTTTCCTCCTCTCCAAGGTTCTCATAGTCATCATTGTCACCGACGTCCCACTGGGTCATTATTGTCACCGATGTCCCACTGGGTGTGAGTTTTCCTTGCCCTTATGTGGGCCTACCGAGGATGTCGTGGTGGTTTGTGCAGCCCTTTGAGACACTAGTGATTTAGGGCTATATAAGTAAACATTGATTGATTGATTGATTAATATCTCATTGACAAAAATGATTCAACCCCCTAGTTACATGCATCTTTAGTACTTAGTAGAACACCCTTTGGCAGTAATGACATCCTTCAAACGTGATACATAATCGGACACAAGCTTCTTGCGACCATCTACAGGTATTTTAGCCCATTCCTCTTGGGCAAAGGCCTCCAGTTCATTCATATTCTTGGGCTTGCGTGCTACAACTGCCTTCTTCAAGTCTCACCACAGGTTTTCTATAGGATTTAGGTCTGGCGACTGTGAAGACCACTCCAGAGTCTTCCAGCCCTTCTTCTGCAACCACTCTGATGTTGATTTGGAGGTGTGCTTGGGATCGTTGTCCTGTTGGAAGGTCCAACGTCTCCCAAGCCTCAGCTTCGTCACTGACTTCTTCTGCAACCACTCTGATGTTGATTTGGAGCTATGCTTGGGATCGTTGTCCTGTTGGAAGGTCCAACGTCTCCCAAGCCTCAGCTTCGTCACTGACTTCATGACATTTGCAGCTAATATATCCTGCTAGGAAATAGAATTCACAATGCCTGGAACGCGCTGGAGATTCCTGGTACCTGAGGCAGAGAAACAGCCACAGAACATGATTGACCCCCCACCATGCTTAACATTAGACAAGATGTTCTTCTCTTTGTAAGCTTCATCTTTTGTCCTCCAGACATAACTTTGATTCATAGGCCCAAAGAGTTCCACTTTTGTCTCATCATGCCATAGAACAGTTTCCCAAAACCTTTGGGGTTTGTCCAGATGATTCTTGGCATACTGGCTTTTTTTCTTGTGCCTGGTAGTCAGAAGTGGGGTGCGCCTGGGAGTTCTGGCATGGAGGCCTTCATCTCGTAGTGAGCGTTTTATTGTCTAGGACGAAACCTGCGTTCCCCCCTCTGCATTGTCCTGTTGTAGTTCCTCAGCTGTTACCCGGGGGGTTTTCACCACTGTACGCTTCAAATACCGGACAGCAGTTGCACACAGCATTCTCTTTCTACCACGCCCAGGTAGTGTTTCCACTGTGCCTTTAGCTTTAAACTTGCCAATTATGCTCCCAACTGTGTCTCTTGGAATGTGAATTGTCTTTGGTATTTTCTTACATCCATATCCTTTCTTATGAAGAGAAATTACCTCCTCTCTTGACTTCTTTGACCGCTCCTTGGACTTCACCATGTTGCAAACACACCATTGACCATCTACAAGAAGCTGAGCGTCACAGTCTTTTTCAATCCGTTTAATTGTTGCTCGTTATGGTTCTAATCACATCTAAAGGTGTTTTCAAAACCTGACTGAAAAGACCTTATTCAAATTCTGTTCTTAAGAGTTATGATCTTCAAGGGGTTGAATAATTTTGTCAATGAGATATTAAGAGAAATGACACTGTTTGGTATGTTACAAAATATAATGTTGTAATTCAAGTTGCATTTGTCTATTTAATGCATTTTTATTTGATATGACTATAAACAAAATACGGAATAAACGTCCTACTTGCTAAAACGCCAAAATTGTATGGAGGTTGAATAATTTTGATCACAACTGTAACATATAGAACATGCTATACGTTTACCAAACAATCTGTCACTCCTAATCGCTAAATCCCATGAAATCTTATACGTCTAGTCTCTTACGTGAATGAGCTAAATATTATCATTTGATATTTTACGGAAATGTGTTAATAATTTCACACAAAAGTTGCTCCTGAGTATAAGTCGCACCCCCGGCCAAACTATGAAAAAAACTGCGACTTATAGTCAGAAAAATACGGTATTCATAGTTTGGTATCCAAGAGTTATGTAAAACTCCAGCCAAAGCAGTACCGTATTTTCCGGACTATAGAGCGTATGTAAGCAGCACCCGCTTAATTGGAGGGGGAAAAAACTATAAGACTGTAGGCCGCAGATATGTACATTGTGAAATGATTTATTTACTCAGGAAGATTCTCTAAATGTTTGTTTTCATACCAATCCGTGTCTGTAAAGCGGCAGTAAAACGGCGTATCAAACAAAACATAAGTCATTGTCATGAACCCACTAATTGCAGGAGCTAGCTCTCCAATTATCTAAACCCGACGTGGGCAAATTAAGGCCCGGGACCACATGCGCCCCGTTAAGATTTTCAATCTGTCTCGCTGGACATTCCCCAATCTTTTTTTGTTTTTTTTATTAAGATCAAAACTGTACATTATGATGTGGAGAGATGTTTTCAAATGACTCTAAGAGTCAAACTAAAAGTATTTCAATGGTTGGAATCTGCACTTTGCATGATATACTAGTTACTATGGCAATTTAATTAATTTCTATGGTAATTTAATTAGTTACTATGGTAATCTAATTAGTTACCATGGTAATCTAAGTCACAGCAGCTCAGACGAGGCACCAAGCAGTGTGGGCGGGGAGCGTTTCCACAGAGTGCCAGTCTGAAATGTGGGTGTCAGGGACAGACCCGGAAGTAGATTTTTACAACAAAGTTCTGAAGCTTAATGATCAGATGTATCAGATTGTAGGTGTTTTTTTGTTTTTTTTTACCCTTCGCGTTCATATTTCACTTTGTTTGTTACATTTTGGTTGTGTTTTACCTGGTTGTGAAATATGACGATCAAAAGGGTTTATGCTGTCAATATTCAGTGTTTTATCCTTCAAAGTCAAATTTGTAAATCCCACATTCTTCATTTCATGTACATTCTGGGTGTCTCATTCAGTAAAAAATGTAAAATTCCATTCCGTTATTTTGTGTGTATATATATATATATATATATAGTTTGGACACACTTCATTCAATGGGTTTTCTTTATTTTCTTGACTATTTACATTGTAGATTGTCACTGAAGGCATCAAAACTATGAATGAACAAAAAAGTTGAAATTATTGAAAATATGTTTTATATTCTAGTTTTTTCAAAATAGCCACCCCACCACTCTTGGCATTCACTCGATGAGCTTCAAAAAGTAGTCACCCGAAATGGTTTTCACTTCACAGGTGTCATAGTTTTGATGCCTTCAGTGACAATCTCCAATGTAAATAGTCATGAAAATAAAGAAAACACATTGAAATGAGAAGATGTGTCCAAGCTTTTGGCCTGTACTATATATAATCCCCTGAAGAGCAGGGAAACCTGCGAAACAGGCTTGTAGGGATGAAATAGCCTCTGTGTTTTTACCTGACCAGATGGATGGATCGATAGACACATTTTTTCACAAAATTTGGCCACCCGAGTCAAAATAAAGGCCTGAACTAAACAGAATCAATAATACCTTTTTTTTTTTAATCCAACAGATGTTGGATGACTATTATGGAACACTACTTTACAAATAGGAGTAAAAATGTTTGAAAGTAAGATCAAAATCGATGTAGCCTCAGTTAAATTATTTCAATCATGTCTCAATAGCAACAGTGGTTAACTTATTTTTACACGTACATGACAAGTAAACATGTTGAAAGAAACAGCTTTATTTTGTGTTATAATGTCTTACTTTTTTACCAGTAGCCAACTTCTTTTTAAACTTGAATTAAAAAAATAAACATGCATGTATGGAACATTAATGAGCTTTGTCAACAGAGTCAAGACAAGCAACAAAGGTTCACTTATTTTTGCACTTATGACAATTATTGTACATTCAAGTACAATGAATGTTGTTTGCCATTTTTTTTTTCATCAACCTCAGAGGTTCCACTGAACAGTAATAAATAACAAGTCTTAAAAATAGTAATTAGATGTACCATTACATTTATTAATGAAAATAATAATGAATATACAATTATTTTCTTCTAACTTTTCTTTGGCCTAGTAAGAATGGTGATTTTTTTTTACTGCAATTACTATAAAATGTGAGCAAGATTTAAAGTAGATAAAACTGATCTGTAAATAAATAATTATTTAAGGTATTTAGAGAGCGACTTAAAAAAAGAATGAGAAAAAAACCAACAAAACGTAACCACAGTCTGATCCTGAAACAAACAAGCTTCCATTTAAAGCTTTTCTGCACTCACCTCCACAGCAGCGACTCCACTCTGTTGATGATGTCGGCCAGGTCAAAGGGCAGCGGCATGCCGGGGTCGTCCACGCCCCAGAAGGGCCGATCGACCGGGGCCTCCTCGGGGGGCAAGGTCTGGGCCAGGCTGGAGTGGCACCTGAGGCGACAGGACGCAGGAAACAAACGCAGTCGTTAACGCCCTCTCGTTAAAAGAACAACTGCTGGACACGGGTAAGACTTGTCTGACAGCTGACGGTCTCACACACACACACACACACACTGCCAGGATCAACACTCACTGGAAATGAATACGGGGAGAAATATGGGACGGCACTTCCGATTTGGAAAAAATAGAAATATTCCCTGAGGGACACTATTCATGAAAAAATATTTTATGGAATTATAAAATAATTAATGGGTAATAAAGTGGAGAGTATGTTTAATTGGACACATAATTTTATAATTTTTTATTATTATTATTTATATTGTTCGTAATTTGTTCTGTATTTTCAGATGAGATGGTTGGATTAATGTTAATATATTCATATTTTATTGGGATTAAATGAATGTTTTTAACCGTGTCATATAGACAAATACATGGATTACTGCTATAAAAAGATTTGACTGTAAACATTTTTTTTGAAATAATTTAAATAGTGATATTTAAAAAAATATTTTGATTGATGAGTTAAAATAAACTGATATTGCTAAATAAATAACAATGACAATACATTTAAAATGAATTTGTATTATTAATAAATTCAATTAAAAAAAATTATTGCAATATTTTTTTAAATGTTGGCATTATAAATACAGTCAATTATATTAATATATAACTTATAACAATAATGAAGTAAAATGCATAATACTATGCTACTAATAATAGTAAAAATTAATACTACTACTATTCCTGCGAATAAACATAGTAATAATCATACATTTTTAACGAATGTTGATTATATTCACTACAAATTAATACAAACATGTTATTTACTGATACAGATAATGTATAGTTATTGTTTTTGTAAAAATAAGAAAAGAGGTTCTACAACTAAACCTATTAATTAAATCATCATACAATTTCAATAAATGTTTGTGTTATGTATACATTCACTGAATAGACAAAATATGTCAAATCCATACAAAAATGCCTTTTTTTTTCTATTTTTCACCGATTAAAAAAAGATGATATTGGATAATTATTGTTTCGTACAATAAAAAAAAAAAATGAACTAACATTCTTTTTTCAATCCCCCATTGTCAATGATAATTTAAATCCTGTTACATTAACCTGTATTATGTTATTTTATATATTTAAAATCAATGTTTATCGATAATACATTTGCTGAATAAATAATTGCAATAAAAATAGTAAAAGCATCTAACGCTGATAATATATAATAATAATAATAATACAAATATATAGTCATGGTAGGCTACTATAGCAACTAAAATGCAACGACTACTACTAACAGTAAAAATAATAACAATAATAAATGTTCATGTAATATTATAAATACATTCACTGATTACTAAAAATAAGTAAATTAATACAAAAATGTTGTCATTCACTGATACACTACTAAAGACAATAATAAGAATAACAATAATAATAATAGTTATAATTATAATGTATATTCATTATTTTAGTCAAATTTGGACATTTTTTTCTGATCTCCAATCATCAATGGTAATTTCAATTTGGTTATGTTAACCATAGTTTAATGTCCCCCTATCAATTCCCATGAAAAACAAAAAAGAGAAAAGAATCCACTTGATGGAGGAGTAAGCGCTTTAAGAGTGTGTTTGGTGAGTGAAGTGTGTGTTTGTGTGTTATCACTAAACACACGTTGTGTGTTTACCCAGGAAGGAGTCGTCCCGTTTGTTTCCTCTCCCTTTTATGACTCCTAATAACACTGCAGACAACAATTAGACCCTCAAGGGTGCAGAAGTGTGCCTGTGTAGTGTGTGAGTGTGTGTGTGTGTGTGTGTGTGTGTGTGTGTGTAAAGGCTTCATAAAAACGTGTTATATATTATTTCGTTAAAGATAATTCTATATTGCTGCATTTTATGGATTTTGTGGAGAAAGTGGCGAGTCAGCAACTAATAAAAGGCTGCAGGAGATATATGATGATGTATGATATGATGACGCACAAGACCATCGCCATGGAAACGCAGCCCCGGTTGAACCTGTGATGGATAATGGAGGGTTAAGAGTAAATGTGACAGCGTCGGAGCGCCCCGGAAGACCCGGGTCACGTCTTTTGTCGGAACAGTGTAAATATTTACTGTGCTGCTCTCCACTTGTCATTATAAATCCGCCCCAACCCATGCTGCCTCTTGGCAGATGAGAGTCACCTTTGACCCCCCCGGGGTGCAAGAGGATGGCGTTCGCGTATGTGGCGCGTGGAACGACGGACGTCCGCTCGCGCTATCGTACGCGGTGGAACCTCGGAAACTTAGAAGCTGGATTTGAAGGCTATTTCTTTCAAAGAGAAATGATCTGTTTCAGAGTCAAACAGTTACAGTGGAACCTCCATTGCTGGGGCGGTATAGCTCGGTTGGTAGAATGGCTGGGCCAGCAACTTGAAAGTTCCAGGTTCAATCCCTGATTCCAACATCCTAGTCACTGCCGTTGTGTCCTTGGGCAAGACAATTGACCCACCTGCTCCCAGTGCCACCCACACTGGTTTAAATGTAACTTATATATCGGGTTTCACTATGTAAAGCATTTTGAGTCACTAGAGAAAAAGCGGTACATACAGTGGGGCAAAAAAGTATTTAGTCAGCCACCAATTGTGCAAGTTCTCCCACTT
>NC_084612.1:9935724-9945724 GCF_033978795.1 Nerophis ophidion | reverse complement strand
TCCTTTAAGCATTGCATCATTCCACCATCTCTGCGACCACGGCTGCCTTGCAGGTCTCCTAATCAATACGTTTTACTGTAATGCGCTACTCATCGATTTTTTTTATTTTTATTTTTTCCACCGGCCTCCATCAGTTGGTGGGAGATATGATACAGACAGACGAGGAGAGGGAGAAACAAGTAAATAAAATGATTAACCCCACTTTCACACAGTTACATCGCTTAGTAGTTCTCCTCAAGGCTTGTTAGGAAAGTGGAGGGTGGTCCGCCAGCCGCCCCGCTCAATCTCCGGCCCACTCGAGCAGGGGGGGGTGGCACACATTAAATGGTCCGGGGCTCTTAACAGTCTGGAAATCCACCTAATAGACAACATCAGTGCTTCCGACCGGCGTAATTACACTGATAAATGCACCATTTTTGTCGGAGACAAGATGTAAAAGACCTATCGCAAAAGAAAATGGTATCAGTGTTTCTTAACTGTCGGCAAGCACACCCGAGACGGCCGGCAACAAAAATATCCATACAATCCAAAGTGGTACACAGTTGTAATCAGGTGGGTAGAGTAGCCAGAAATTGTACTCAAGTAATCGTAGTTACTTTAGAGATGTATTACTCAAGTAAAAGTAAGGAGTAGTCCTTTACATGACAGGTGTACATAAAAAAAACAGTAGTCAAAGATCCTTTATGAGGCAAGAGCGCTCCTTTTTATGAACCCACAGGTACAGAACAAAAGCTAGTCCAAGATCTTTCATGCGACGTACAGGATACAATCATTGTGCCCTGACTGGAGGGCGAGGCAGGCATAAATAGTAGCCTGAATGGCAATTAAAAAACAGGCGTTGTGGTGTTTTTCAGAACTTCAGCAAAACGGTAGTGAAATATTGTGGACATGACCTGAGAGCTCTGCTGTTCTTAAGAAACTACTGGTTAAAGATCCTCTGCACTGAGGACAACATTCCACCCCGAATAAAGTTGTGTAACCGTACTTTTTACGCAACCATGCTAACTGGCAGACAATCAATTCTTAACGATTGGCATTAGCAAGGTCCCTATAGCGCCTAACGTAGCATCCCAGTAAATGCAGCACCAAGGTAAGCTGCTGAACATCAATCATTGCCACTCGACAACACTTGCAAGCACTTCACATCACATTTCCAGGCACCTATAAGCTGCTTCGCCAGCTCACCTGTGCAGGTGTGACTTTTTATGGCTTTGCAAGCCCTGCACTGCAACTGCGGAGAATGCAATCAGACGAGTCATGAAAATAGCAGGCATGTTTCTCGTAAATCAAGACGTGCCCTGAAGGCAAAATTTGCGCTACTTTTGTACGTTGTCAAAGTTCATCTGTCCTTGCCCTGCAATTACACACACACACACACACACACACACACACACACACACACAATTCATCCACTCATTTATCTAGCCTGTCTCCATTCAATCTATTCCATCCACCCATTAATCTATCCATCATGTATTCATTCAACTACTGCTAGCCACACTTCTAGTGTATTCATTAATTCGTTCATCCAATCATAATTTATTCACTAATTCATTCATCAACTGCTGCTTTGAGCTTCCATTCACTGTATTCATTCATCCATCCAGCCATCATTCTTCACTCATCAACTGATGCTAGCTACTCTTCGAGTGTAGTCATCTATCCATCTATTTATTTATCATCATTTATTTATTAATGTATTCACCACCGACTGCTTCTAGCAACTATTCTGTTGTATTCATCCAGCCATCCATCAGTCATTCATTCATCAACTGATGCTATCGACTCTTCTAATGTATCATCCATCCATCAGTCTATTAACCCATACATCCATCATTCATTAATTCATTCTTCCATCATTAATCAACTGATGCTAGCTACTCGTCTAGTGTATTCATTCATTCATCCATCCATTCATCATTCATGTATTAATTCATTCATCAACTACTGCTTCTAGCAACTATTTTAGTGTATTAATTCATCCATCCATCATTGATTTTTTTGTATTTATTTATCAACAACTGGTCCTAGCTACTATACTATTATACTTATCCATCCATCTATTTATCCATCCATCATTCATTCAGTCATTCATTTATCAACTGATGCTATCTACTCTTTAGTATATTCAATAATCTATGCGTCCATCCACCCATAATTCATCCATTCATCCATTGTCTTTCTTTCATTAATCAACGGATGCTAGCTACTCTTCTAGTGTATTAATTCATCCATCTATTCATTATTAATTTATTAATTCACTAACTCATTCATCAACTGCTGCTTCTTGCTAGTATTCTAGTGTATTAATCCATCCATCATTCATTCAGTCATTCATTTATCAACTGATGCTATCGACTGCTTTGTGTATTCTTTATTCCATCCGTCAATCCACCCACACATCCATTATTCATTCATTCATCCACTGTCATTCTTTCATTAATCAACTGATAGCTACTCTTCTAGTTTATTAGTAAATCAGTCTTCATCAATCATTTATTAATTCACTAATTCATTCATTAACTACTGCATCTTGTTACTATTCTAGTGTATTAATCCATCCATCCATTTATCTGTCCATCATTCATTCAGTCATTCATTCATTCACCCATTGTCATTCTTTCATTAATCAACTGATGCTAGCTTCTCTTCTCGTGTATTAATTCATCTATCTATTTATCATTCATTTATTAATTCACTACTTCATTCATCAACTACTGCTTCTTGTTAGTATTCTAGTGTATTAATCCATCCATCCATCCATGTATTTATCCATCATTCATTCAGTCATTCATTCATCCATTGTCATAATTTCTTAATCAACAGATGCTAGCTACTCTTCTAGTCTATTAACTCATCCATCTATTCATCATTCATTTATTCATTCACTAATTCATTCATCAACTACTGCTTCTTGCTAGTATTCCAGTGTATAATCCATCCATCCATTTATCGATCCATCATTCATTCATCAACTGATGCTATCTACTCTTCAGGGTATTCATTAATCCATCTGTCCATTATTCATTCATTCATCCAATGTCATTCTTTCATTAATCAACTGATGCTAGCTACTCTTCTAGTGTATTACTTCATCCATCTATCAATTCACTAATTCATTCATCAACTACTGCTTCTTGCTAGCATTCTAGTGTATTAATCCATCCATCTATTTATCTATGTATCATTCATTCATCAACTGCTGCTATCTACTCTTTAGTGTATTCATTAATCCATCCGTCCATCCACACATAACCATTATTCATTCATTCATTCATTTATCCATTGTCATTCTTTCATTAATCAACTGATGCTCGCTACTCTTCAAGTGTATTAACTCATCCATCTATTCATCATTCATTTATTAATTCACTAATTCAGTCATCAACTACTGCTTCTAGCTAGTATTCTAGTGTATTAATCCATCCATCCATTTATTCATCCATCAATGTATTCATTAACGGCTGCTTCTAGCTACTATTCAGTTGTACTCATCTACCCACCCATCATTCATCCAGTCATTCATTCATCAACTGATGCTATCAACTCTTCTAATGTATTAATTCATCCATCCATCAATCATTCATTCATTCATCCATCCATTAACTGATGCTTCTAGCTACACTTCCAGTGCATTCATGGAGTCATTCATTCATCCCGTCTCCCACTCATGCACACATTCTCTGAGTTGCCTTACTAATGTATTAATTCACCCATTCACTCATCAGTGAGCCAGTGTGGGCGTGGCCACATGGTTAATGTAGATTGCCCTGGATGAATGGCAAGGTGTGTGCATACAAATGCTGAGTGTACACGTTTGAGAGTTTGAGGTGGCCCAGAAAGAAAGAAAGGAGATGGAGGGTGGGCCGCCATCATATGTATGACACATGTTCCTTTCATTTTGACTCCTTTAACGAGCTCGGCCTAATAAAACTAACATCTGACGCACAGCTTTTGCCTTTCATCAGAGCGTGCGCCAATGACACAAACAAGCGCAGTCGATGTCGATGTTGGTGACCACACAAAAAGCTCAGCTGCTGCTAATAGGTTGCACCTTAAGAATAAGTGGTGCCCATTTTATAGCATTAGGGGGTAATTTGGAATCAAAGCAAATAGTCAAAGATCCTCTATATGAGGAGCACTCAGCTGTTTTAAGGACCTACTGCAAAGGTGCTCATCAAAGATCCTCTAAATCAGGGGTCACCAACGCGGTGCCCGTAAAGACCAGATGAGTCGCCCGCTGGCCTGTTCTAAAAATAGCTCAAATAGCAGCACTTACCAGTGAGCTGCCTCTATTTTTTAAATTGTATTTATTTACTAGCAAGCTGGTCTCGCTTTGCTCGACATTTTTAATTCTAAGAGAGACAAAACTCAAATAGAATTTGAAAATCCAAGAAAATATTTTAAAGACTTGGTCTTCACTTGTTTAGATAAATTCATTTATTTTTTTACTTTGCTTCTTATAACTTTCAGAAAGACAATTTTAGAGAAAAAAATACAACCTTAAAAATGATTTTAGGATTTTTAAACACATAACTTTTTACCTTTTTAATTCCTTCCTCTTCCTTACTGACAATTGTAATCAATGTTCAAGTAAATGTATTTTTTTTTTGTAAAGAATAATAAATACATTTTAATTTAATTCTTCACTTTAGCTTCTGTTTTTTCAAACAAAAATATTTGTGAACTATTTCTTCAAACTTGTGATTAAAATTCAAAAAATATATTCTGGCAAATCTAGAAAATATGTAGAATCAAATTTAAATCTTATTTCAAAGTCTTTTGAATTTCTTTAAAATTTTTTGTTCTGGAAAATCCAGAAGAAATAATGATTTGTCTTTGTTAGAAATATAGCTTGGTCCAATTTGTTATATATTCTAACAAAGTGCAGATTGGGTTTTAACCTATTTAAATAAAACATGTCATCAAAATTCTAAAATTAATCTTAATCAGGAAAAATTACTAATGATGTTGCATAAATTATTTATTAAATTTTTTCAAAAAGATTCGAACTAGCTAGTTTTTCTCTTCATTTTTTTCGGTTGAATTTGGAATTTTAAAGAGTCGAAATTGAAGATAAACTATGTTCCAAAATGTAACTTTAATTTTTTTTCCCGTTTTCTTCTCTTTTAAACCGTTCAATTAAGTGTTTTTTTCATCATTTATTCTCCACAAAAAACCTTCCGTAAAAGGAAAAAAAATGTAGGACGAAATGGCAGACATAAATACCCATTTTTTTAATATATATATAGATTTATTTATTAAAGGTAAATTGAGCAAATTGGCTATTTCTGGCAATTTATTTAAGTGTGTATCAAACTGGTAGCTCTTCGCATTAATCAGTACCCAAGAAGTAGCTCTTGGTTTCAAAAAGGTTGGTGACCCCTGCTCTAAATGACAAGAGTGCTATGCTGGCCTTATGCAAAAACCACTAATCAAAGATCATCTCTGACAGAAAAGCGCTGTTGTTTAAGGATAGACTGTAAACATACCAGTCAAAGATCCTCTAAGAGGGAGTGCTCTGCTGTGTTTTAATGACAGACAACTAAAAGCTAGCTAAAGATCATCTATATCACAAGACTATTCTGCCTTTACTGAGAACTACTGCAAAAACACCAGTCGAAGATCCTCAATATAACAGGAGTGCTCTGCTGTTTTTGTTACGGACAAACCCTGTGATGAGGTGGCAACTTGTCCAGGGTGTACCCCAACTTTTGACCGAAGCAGCTGAGATAGGCTCCAGCACCCACCGCCACCCCAAACGGTACAAGCGGTAGAACATGGATGGATGGATGGACTACAAACAAGCTTGTCAAAGATCATTTGAATGATGGGAGTGACCTGCTGTTTTAAGGGCCTACTGCAAAGATTCTCAATATGACAGGAGTGCTCTGCTGTTTTTTAAGGACAAACTACAAATACAATTTGTAAAAGGTCCTGTATACTGCAAGAAAACTTTACTGATTTTAAGGACGTACAGAAAATATTGCAGTTAAAGATCTTTTCTATGACAAGGGTGTGCTGCTGTTTTTGCAGAACAGATTGAAAAAACGCTGTCAAAGATCAGTCAAAGAAAGATTGTTTTTTTTAAAGAGTTACTACAAAAAGCCAGTCAAAGACCCTCAATATGACAGGACTGATTCCCTGTTTTTAAGGACCTACTGCAAAATGATAGTCAAAAGTCCTCTATAAGACAGGCGTGATCCACTGTTTTTAAGGACCTACTACAAAACGCCAATCAAAGATCCTCCACATGACAGGAGTGCCCTGTTGTTTTTTAAGGAGAGACTACAAAACGCCAGTTAAAGATCCTCAATATGACAGGAGTGCTCTGCTGTTTTTAAAAACAGACTACAAAAAGCCAGTCAAAGACCCTCAATATGACAGAAGTGCTCCGCTGTATGTAAGGACAGACTACAAAAAGCCAGTCAAAAGACCCCCAATATGACAGGAGTGCTTTGCTATTTTCAAGGACAGACTACAAAAAGCCAGTCAAAGATCCTCAATATGACAAGAGTAATCCACTGTTTTAAGGACCTACTGCAGAAGTGATTCTCTATAAGACAGGAGTGATCCATTGTTTTTAAGGACCTACTACAAAAAGCCAGTCAAAGATCCTCAATATGACAGGAGTGCGCTGATGTTTTTAAGGACATACAAAAAGCCTGTCAAAGATCCGCAATATGACAGAAGTGCTCCGCTGTATGTAAGAACAGACTACAAAAAGCCAGTAAAAGACCCTCAATATGACAGAAGTGCTCCACTGTATGTAAGAACAGACTACAAAAAGCCAGTACAAGACCCTCAATATGACAGAAGTGCTCCGCTGTATGTAAGAACAGACTACAAATATCTAGTCAAAAGATTCTCAATATGACAGGAGTGCCTTGCTATTTTTAAGGACAGACTACAAAAAGCCAGTCAAAGATCCTCAATATGACCGGAGTGATCCACTGTTTTAAGGACATACTGCAGAAATGACAGTCAAAGATTCTCTATAAGACAGGAGTATTCCATTGTTTTTAAGGACCTACTACAAAAAGCCAGTCAAAGATCTTTAATATGACAGTTTTAAGGACCTACTGCAGAAATGATAGTCAAAGATTCTCGATAAGACAGGAGTTATCCATTGTTTTTAAGGACCTACTACAAAAAGCCAGTCATAGATCCGCAATATGACAGGAGTGATCCACTGTTTTACGGACCTACTGCAGAAATGATAGTCAAAGATCCTCTATAAGACAGGAGTGATCCACTGTTTTTAAGGACCTACAACAAAAAGCCAGTCAAAGATTCTCAATATGACAAGACTGAACCACTGTCTTAAGGACCTACTGCAAAAATGATAGTCAAATGTCCTCTATGAGACAGGCTTGATCCACTGTTTTTAAGGACTACAACAAAAAGGGAGTTAAATATCGTTAATATGACAGTAGTGCCTTGCTGTTTATTAGGACAGACTACAAAAAGCCAGTCAAAGATCCTCATTATGACAGGAGTGATCCACTGTTTTAAGGACCTACTGCAGAAATGCCAGTCAAAGATCGACAGGAGTGTTCTGAAGTATTTAAAGGAAAACATTATCACAATTTCAAAAGGGTTAAAAACAAAAATCAGTTCCCAGTGGCTTGATGTATTTTTTTAAGTCCATCCATCCATCCATCATCTTCCGCTTATCCGAGGTCGGGTCGCGGGGGCAGCAGCCTAAGCAGGGAAACCCAGACTTCCCTCTCCCCAGCCACTTCGTCTAGCTCTTCCCGGGGGATCCCGAGGCGTTCCCAGGCCAGCCGGGAGACATAGTCTTCCCAACGTGTCCTGGGTCTTCCCCGTGGCCTCCTACCGGTTGGACGTGCCCTAAACACCTCCCTAGGGAGGCGTTCGGGTGGCATCCTGACCAGATGCCCGAACCACCTCATCTGGCTCCTCTCGATGTGAAGGAGCAGCGGCTTTACGTTGAGCTCCTCCCGGATGGCAGAGCTTCTCACCCTATCTCTAAGGGAGAGCCCTGCCACACGGCGGAGGAAACTCATTTCGGCCGCTTGTACCCGTGATCTTATCCTTTCGGTCATGACCCAAAGCTCATGACCATAGGTGAGGATGGGAACGTAGATCGACCGGTAAATTGAGAGCTTTGCCTTCCGGCTCAGCTCCTTCTTCACCACAACGGATCGGTACAACGTCCGCATTACTGAAGACGCCGCACCGATCCGCCTTTTTTTAAGTTTTTTTCAAAATTTTACCGGTCCCGGAATATCCCTAAATAAAGCTTTAAAGTGCCTTATTTTCGCTATCTTCGAAACCACTATCCATTTCCCTGTGACGTCATACAGGGCTGCCAATACAAACAACATGGCGGTTACCACAGCAAGATATAGCAACATTAGCTCGGATTCAGACTCGAATTTCAGCGGCTTAAGCGATTCAACAGATTACACATGTATTGAAACAGATGGTCGGAGTATGGAGGCAGATAGCGAAAATGAAATTGAAGAAGAAATTGAAGCTATTGAGCGAATAGCTATTGACGCTATTCGGCCATAGCACGGGTGTACCTAATAAAGTGGCCCATAGCATGACTACCTTATTAGCATCGCCGGTAAAATGTGCGGGCCAAACGATCAGGACTTTCGCATCTTGTGACACTGGAGCAACTTAAATCCGTCGATTGGTAAGTGTTTGTTTCGCATTAAATGTGGGTATCTAGTTTCAAATGTACATACAGCTAGCGTAAATAGTATGTTAGCATCGATTAGCTGGCAGTCATGCTGCGACCAAATATGTCTGATTAGCACATAAGTCAACAATATCAACAAAATTCACCTTTGTGATTTCGTTGACTTAATGGTTGCAAATGCATCTGCAGGTTATCCATACATCTCTGTGCCATGTCTGTCATAGCATCCCCGGTCAAAGGTGAAGACACTCTGGCACATTCAATGGGGGCCTGGTGGCAGATTTCTTGCCAGTGGTGCAACTTGAATCCTTCCCTGTTAGTGTTGTTACATCCTCTGACAACACACCGACGAGGCATGATGTCTCCAAGGTTCCAAAAAATAGTCGAAAAAACGGAAAATAACAGAGCTGAGACCCGGTGTTTGTAATGTGAAAATGAAAATGGCGGGTGTGTTACCTCGGTGACTTCACGTTCTGACGTCATCGCTAAAAGACCGATAAACAGAAAGGCGTATAATTTGCCAAAATTCACCCATTTAGAGTTCGGAAATCGGTTCAAAAAATACATGGTCTTTTTTCTGCAACATCAAGGTATATATTGACGCTTGCATAGGTTTGGTGATAATGTTCCCCTTTAAGGACTTGCAGGTAAATAACACAGCACAATCAGACTCCATGGGGCGTTGTGAGTCTTGGACTACTTTTATGCACAGTGACAAATGTTGGCAGCTCTCCTTCACAGCCAGCCATGTTGAAAGTGGCCTAGGCCGCTTCGAACAAACACATATCCACGTGCCAAGGCAAGAACGCACACACCAGGCCAGGTAAAGACCTCCCACATAATTGGAGGCCGTAAAAGACTGCTGCTGCCTGGAAGTGCAAAGGAGGTGACGTTACTCCCCACTGCTACTTGACAACAACAGGTGACGTCCATTAGGCGCTTAACGGCCTAACAAATTACCCAACGCTGCGGCCTACGAGATGGAAGAATGCGGCAATTTTTTTTACGGGCAATTGTCGCAACGTTATCAGCTGGCAATAAAAAAGGAAGATGAAGAAGGACAAACGGGGTGGGAGACACGTGGCCCCCCGAGGGTCTGCGTGCAGGAAGACAAGGTGTGTGTGTGTGTGTGTGTGTGTGTGTGTGTGTGTGTGTGATGGCAGCAAGAAAACTTTTAGCCAAGTTGCTGCCTTCAGGGAACCGGGAGAACGTAGGGAAAATAAACAAACCGACAAGAAAAGTTGAAGTATACGGTGGGTCATTTTGATATTTTTTCATTTAATAAATAAAAAGAGCAAAAACCAGGGATTACAAATATCTAAAGAT
>NC_084612.1:9873224-9930724 GCF_033978795.1 Nerophis ophidion | reverse complement strand
CATATATATATACATATATACATATATATATACATACATATATATATATACATATATATATACATATATACATATATATATACATACATATATATATATACACATATACACATATATATACATACATATATATATATATATATATATATATATACACACATACATATATATATATATATATATACACACATACATATATATACATATATATATATATATATACATATATATATATATATATATATATATATATATATATATATATATATACATATATATATATATATATATATATATATATATATACACACACATATATACATATATATACACATATATACATATACACACATATATATACATATATATACATACACATATATACATATATATACACATATATACATATACACACATATATACATATACACACATATATACATATATACATACATACACATATATATATACACATATATATACATATATACAGACATATACATATATACATATATATAGACATATACATATATACATATACATATATATAGACATATACATATATACATATACATATATATAGACATATACATATATACATATACATATATACACATGTACATATATACACATATACATATATACACATATACACATACACATATACATATATACATATAATATATATATATATATATACACTATACATACATACACACACACGCATTTTAGTCACTGTTTATTATTATGAAATATTCATTTATTTTAGTAAATATCTAAAAAGCAGTCTCTTAATCCAGTAAAAAATAAGTAATTCAAATCTATTAATAGAATTAAAGGCTATAATAATATGATCCTAGTCCAACTATTTAAGCAGAGGTGAGGTTTGTGTTTTAATGTGCGTAATGAAAACCATTAAATCCCTGTTTACAGTACAGATTGAACCCACTGTGGAAATGTCAAGCAGGGGCATGATCGTCTGTTTAGTTTTTGGACTTAACAACGGCCTTCTGCTGTTGAGCCGGCGAACCTGCATGAACCTGAGCATGTGCTTTTGCGAGCCTTTGAACTTGTAACTCACCTGCGCCCCTACCCTGCTGCATGAACGCGCACTTTGTTTCACTGTTAAGTAAATAGTGTAATTAAGGAGTGCAGACATTCAAAAAGGCTGCCGACAGCCAACAATTTGTTTAGAGGCACAGGCAGCTCGGGCCCTGAGGCTATGCAAGGGAAGGGAATGTACTATAATTGTGTGTTATGTGTACATGATGTACATGTCATGCTCAGAAGAGTTGGGGTGTGTGCGGGTGTGTGTAAACGTGCACTGAATGTTGTTCCGAATACCTGTATGCGGTCTTACAGGTGTCTGAATAGTCTTTGTTTTCCATTAACTAAACACCGGTGTCATGCAATCGCGGAAATGCCAGTTATAAAACATATTTTTTCTGCTCTTAATAGAGACAAGACGCCTTGTTTATGTGCCGGCACATTGAGGACGGTTCATCAGCATGCAATATGGGTTATAGGCCACTGGAAAAAAGCTGATATGAATTAATAAAATATATATTTTAATAAATATGTAGAAAACCCAAAACTAGTGAAGTAGGCACATTGTGTAAATAAAAACAGAATACAATGATTTGCAAATCCTTTTCAACCTATATTCAATTGAATAGATTGCAAAGACAAGATACTTAACGTTCGAACTGGAAAACGTTATTTTGGGGAATGTAATGCCTGCGACATGTTTCAAAAAAGCTGGCACAAGTGGCAAAAGAGACTGGGAAGGTTGAGGAATGCTTATCAAACACTTATTTGGAACATCCCACAGGTGAACAGGCTAATTTGGAAAAGGTGGGTGCTATGATTGGGTATAAAAACAGCTTCTATGAACACAGAAGGATGGGGCAAGGGTCACCACTTTGTGAACAAATGTCTGAGCAAAGTGTCCAAGAGTTGAAGAACAACATTTCTCAACCAGCTATTGCAAGGAATTTAGGGATTTCACCATCTACGGTCCGTAATATCATCAACAAGTTCAGAGAAATCACTGCAAGGCCGAAAACAAACATTGAATGCCCGTGACTTTCGACCCCTCAGGTGGCACTGCATCGAAAAGCGACATCAGTGTGTAAAGGATATCACCACATGGGCTCCGGAACACTTCAGAAAACCACTCTCAGTAACTATAGTTCGTTGCTACATCTGTAAGTGCAAGTTAAAACTCTACTATGCAAAGCGAAATCCGGTTATCAACAACACCCAGAAACGCTGCCGGCTTCGCTGGGGCCAGACTCATCTAAGATGGACTGATGCAAAATGGAAGTGTTCTGTGGTCTAGTGAGTCCACATTTCAAATTGTTTTTGGAAACTGTGGACGTGGTGTCGCCCAGAACAAAGACAAAAAGAACCATCGGGAGTGTTATAAGCGCAAAGTTCAAAAGCCAGCATCTGTGATGGTATGGGGGTGTATTAGTGCCCATAACATGGGTAACTTACACATTTGTGGAGGCACCATTAATGCTGAAAGGTACATACAGGTTTTGAGCAACATATGTTGCCATCCAAACAACGTTATCATGGACGCCTCTGCTTATTTCAGCAAGACAATGCCAAGCCACGTGTTACAACAGCTTGGCTTCATAGTAAAAGAGTGCGAGTACTAGACTGGCCTGCCTGTAGTCCAGACCTGTCTCTCATTGAAAATGTGTGGCGCCTTATGAAGCCTAAAATACCACAACGGAGACCCCGGACTGTTGAACAACTTAAGCTGTACATCAAGCAAAAATGGGAATGAATTACACCTGAAAAGTTTCAAAAATTGGTCTCCTCCGTTCCCAAACATTTACGGGGTGTTGTTAAAAGGAAAGGCAATTTTTTTTTGCATTTTGTTGCTAAGTTAATGATTATTTGCACAATAAAAAAGGGTTTTGAAAACAAACAATTAAAATAGGTTATTTTTTTAATTACAACAGTATTTTTTATTTTGTTCAGTTTAAAAAAAACAATACTTGTAAAAAATGTTGTATAAATGTAACTACTAATAAAAAGATCCACATTCTAAAATAAAATCAATGACTAAGTATTTCAATGATTGCCTAACCGATGAGTGCAGGTTGGAGTTACAGCGCCACCTGTTGCTCTGGCATGCATGCAGTCATGCCAGGTGTGTGAAAATTGCGACTTTGGTTTGGCGGAAAAAATGTTTGAAATTTTAACACAAAGATTGTTTCCCTCTTTAGTTGACAAAAAGCGAACGTGGCGCCACGGCAACAAAAAGTGTCAACAGAGCTTAGACTCTCTGCCAACGTTTGGCCACTTTAATGACTTTCCCTCGGCGACGCTCATCCCCGCTGATCCGGGGTCAGCTGTGGGCCGTTGGAGAATGGGATAACCTCTTCTTTTCGGATTGCACTCGCCCAGATGGCTGCGGGAGATGCCGTGATCCCAAAACTACCTCACTATAACTCCGCCGCCGCAGTTTAACCCCGCGGTGACGGCCGGCTCGCTGGAAAGAGGCGGGGAGAGTAATTAGAGTGGCCAAGCCTGGTAAGTAGCGGGACTGACGAACTGAGACACGCTGCTTTGGGTTTGCACACGCTAACACGATTGCATGTGCTCTTTAGCCTGCATGCAACACAGGAGGCAACCACACACACACATGGATGGACTCGCAGGACTGCAGCAGGGGGCTTTTTCTATTTTTTTCTCCCGAAATAGAGAGAAAGAATACATTTTGTGAGAAAAGTTACAGTACTAAGGTACCATGAATTGATTAACGTGGACCCCGACTTAAACAAGTTGAAAAACTTATTCGGGTGTTACCATTTAGTGGTCAATTGTACGGAATATGTACTGTACTGTGCAATCTACTAATACAAGTTTCAATCAATCAAAACACTTTATTGATAAATATTTCCAAATAAAATGCATTGGCGGGCCACATCTGGACCCTAGGTCTTTTTTAGATAAAATCAATCAATCAATGTTTACTTATATAGCCCTAAATCACTAGTGTCTCAAAGGGCTGCACAAACCACTACGACATCCTCGGTAGGCCCACATAAGGGCAAGGAAAACTCACACCCAGTGGGACATCGGTGACAATAATGACCCAGTGGGACGTCGGTGACAATGATGACTATGAGAACCTTGGAGAGGAGGAAAGCAATGGATGTCGAGCGGGTCTAACATGATACTGTGAAAGTTCAATCTATAATGGATCCAACACAGTCGCGAGAGTCCAGTCCAAAGCGGATCCAACACAGCAGCGAGAGACCCGTTCACAGCGGAGCCAGCAGGAAACCATCCCAAGCGGAGGCGGATCAGCAGCGCAGAGATGTCCCCAGCCGATACACAGGCAAAATATAGGGTTGTTGTTTTTTTTACAGAATACTACTGTATATGGGGAAAAAAAAAAAAAAAAAAAAAAAAAAAAAAAAAAAAGAGTACCAACATTTTTTTTTACAGTATGATTCTGTTAATTGATAAATGAGTTGTACTTGTATAGCGCTTTTGTACCTTCAAGGTACTCAAAGCACTTTGACACTACTTCCACATTTACCCATTCACACACACATTCACACACTGATGGAGGGAGCTTCCATGCAAGGCACCAACCAGCACCCATCAGGAGCAAGGGTGAAGTGTCTTGCTCAGGACACAACGGATGTGACGAGGTTGGTACTAGGTGGGATTTGAACCAGGGACCCTCGGGTTGCGCACGGCCACTATCCCACTGCTTTTTTTTTTTGTTTTTACTGTAAACCAGGGGTGGGCATTACGTCGATCTCAGAGGGTGTGTCAGTCGATCTCAAGCCAGGCATTAAAAAATATACATAAAAATGAGCAATCATCAATCATACCAAGACTTCACTTTCGTCAGTTGTTTGACATTCTCGGCACCCGGGAATCTTGTGAGATGACGCTGGCTACTGCGAGCTCATATTTAAGAAAAAAATCACTAACAGGGCGGACGCAGAGAAACACATTTTATTTCTAGAGACTCCGTACCTACTGTCAAAACTCTAAAGACCGACTGCACAGTTCCTGTCTTCACCATAAAAGACCTGTTTCATCCTGCCTGTGCTAACAAAATAAGAGTCTCAGAAAGCTAGCGTGCACAAGCTAGCAAGCTACGGAGTTTGATGCCAATGTATTTCTCCCCCGCCCTCAGCGACCGCTTTCTCACTTGCTTGCCCACCCGCACACTCACTGCCGTCACTCACCTGCTGCCAGACATTAAAGGGCCACACACATATGCTACTCTCATAACAAAGTGTTTAAAAACGAGTATGCAAGTTGGACAAATGAGATGCCAAATCCAACCATTATCGTGTGGTATTGGACAAAAAGGATGACTTTTTTTTCCTCCATTTGAAAATGCGGACGTTATCAGCACCACTGTCTAATTCCAATCAATGCAAGTCATCAGAATCAAATACACCAATTTATATTCTTGTCTTCATGAAAGAAAGGAATCTATGTGTGTTAAACATGCTTGTATTATCATTAAACACCATTAACTTGTTAACAAAAATGTCTCTTTCATAAATAAATAAATATAAATTATAAATAGGAATGAGGTAGATCTCCTCGACTTGGTCAATTGAAAAGTAGCACGCCTGCAGAAAAAGTGTGAGCGCCCCTGCTGTAAACTATGAATGTTGTTTTGACAGTAACTTTTAATGGCAAAATGCTACCACCGTTGTTTTTCAGTAAAATTCTAGAGCTACTAGCCTTTTTTACCTAAAATATACGGTTGATATTTTTACAGTGTATTACTGTAGAAGAAAACATTTTACCACTTTTTTTTTGCGCTGCTAGTTTTTAATTTTTTTATTTACCTTAAACTCCAAGTTGGTTCTTTTTTTCCGTATATGTCAAAACGGTAATATTTTTTTTAACGAAAAAATTCTGGCTACGATGCTGCCAGTTTCTTTTACCGTAGAATGTATTGTTATTTTCACAATGTTTAATTTAATTAAAGGGAAACATTATCACAATTTCAGAAGGGTTAAAACCAATAAAAATCAGTTCCCTGTGGCTTATTTTATTTTTCAAAGTTTTTTTCAAAATTTTACCCATCGTGGAATATCCCGAAAAAAGGCTTTAAAGTGCCTGATTTTCGCTATCTGTGAAGCCACCATCCATTTTCCTGTGACGTCATATACATGCTATCCAGGCGGATAGCATAGCAAGATATAGCGACATTAGCTCGGATTCAGACTGGGATTTCAGCGGCTTAAGCGATTCAACAGATTACACATGTAATGAAACGGATGGTTGGAGTATGGAGGCAGATAGCAAAAACGAAATTGAAGAAGAAACTGAAGGTATTCAGCAAATAGCTATTGACGCTGTTCGGCCATGTCTGCCTTAGCATCGTCGGTAAAATGTGCAGACCAAACGATCGGGACTTTCGCATCTTGTGACACTGGAGCAACTTAAATCCGTCAATTGTTAAGTGTTTGTTTGGCATTAAATGTGGGTGGAGGGAAACGCTGGATGCAAATATAGCTAAAAATGTACATACAGCTAGCCTAAATAGCATGTTAGCATCGATTAGCACTGCATGCTAATCGATGCACATTCTACGTAAATCAACTTGAATCCGTCCCTGATCATGTTGTTACACCCTCCGACAAAACACAGACGAGGCATGATGTCTCCAAGGTACGGAAAACAGTTGAAAAAACGGAAAAAAACGGAGCGGATTTGACTCGATGTTTTTAATGTGTTTGAGAAAATGGTGGTTGACTACCTAGGTGACGTCACAACGCGTCATCGCTCTGAGAGCAAATAATAGAAAGGAGTTTACTTCGCCAAAATTCACCCATTTAGAGTTCGGAAATCGGTTAAAAAAATATATGATCTTTTTTCTGTAACATCAAGGTATATATTGACGCTTACATAGGTCTGGTAATAATGTTCCCCTTTAATAGTGCAATACTTTTTCGTTACATGGTCACTACTGCCTTGTTTCTCTTGTTATATTCTTGTTTATGTCATGATCCACTACTTGGATCATGGCATGTTCCAGTTTTGTTCTGTTGTGTTATCACCCTGTTAAGTATTTGACGTCCTTAGTTCCTGGTGGCACTTCCTGTTTTGTTTCTGTTGCCTAGTTACGCATTTTGTGTCACCTGTCTCTTGTTTGTCGTCCCGCACCTGCCTCCTAATTTTCTGTCCCTATTTAAACCTGCCTTTGTTTGTCTTTCGGTCTCGCAGTGTAGTTTGCTTTCCACGCAACAGGTGACGTCGCTATCCCGCATTGTGGTAAATACCCTTTGTACTCGATTAGCTTCCATGCTATTTTGTTTGTTTGTTTCCCTAGCTCACATGCTAGCGTCTTTTGTTTCTTCTAGCTCATGCTAGTTCTGTTGGTTTTGTTTGTTAGTGCCTTCGTGCAAGTGTTTTTGTTCTTAGTTTGTTCTTTAGTATATTAATAAATCATCATTCTTACCTTCACGCTGTGTTCCATTTCGACTGCACCAACGAGAGAACACAATCCACACCACGATGCCCACCGAGCGTCACAATTTTACTGTTATATTTTGATTCTCATTGTTCCTTGTTATTTTTATTCTTATTGGAATGTTTTTCTATTTTGTTTCCATTTATACCCCCATTGTTTATTTTTTAAATTCGACCACAATTCTGTACACTGCTGCTGGAATTAGAATTTTCCTGAGAGAACTCTCCTGAAGGAATCAATAAAGTACTATCTATCCATCTATCTATCTATCTACCTAATTTGATGAATAACTTGTTTTGAAATCATAATTCTAGCATATGTTTTAAGTATTTATTTTTCATTTGAACAAAAAATACCAATATTTGGAATGTACTGTTTGAAAATATGATATATGTTGCATTATTAGCGAAAACATTAAAGTTTTAAAGACATGCAAGTGCATTGAATTGAATTGCATTGACAGAATGCACAATATCCCTCTTAATTGCTGTGCTGGTGTTTGGCAGCTTGTCTGTTCTAATTTAGAGGGGAACTGCAATTTTTTGGGGGGGATTTTGCCTATTGTTCACAGTCATTATGAGAGTCAATAACACATATTTAAAAATTTTTTTTTTTTTTTTTAGAATTGCAAATGTTTTTTCTGTGTTGGCCCTGCGATGAGGTGGCGACTTGTCCAGAGTGTACCCCACCCTCTGCCCGAATGCAGCTGAGATAGGCTCCAGCACCCCCCGCCACCGCAAAAGGGACAAGCGGTAGAAAAATGGATGGATGGATGAATTATATTTATATAGCGCTTTTCTCTAGTGACTCAAAGCACTTTACATAGTGAAACCCAATGTCTAAGTTACATTTTTGAACCAGTGTGGATGGCACCGAGAGCAGGTGAGTAAAGTTTCTTGCCCGAGGACACAACGGCAGTGACTAACTAGGTTGGCAGAAGCAGGGATTGAACCTGGAACCCTCAAGTTGCTGGCACGGCCGCTCTACCAACCTTAAATGTATTTTTTTTCTATCAAATTAGCGATAGGAAGGTTATAATTTCATACATTATCAAATACTTTATTTGCAGGCTTTTGTGGACCAGATAGTCGGACTCCACATGTCACGGTCCATCTATGTCTCCCTGTCCTATTGGCAGAGTGTCTCGCCCTAAAATAAACGCCACTTTGGTCGGCCGCACTTCCGCCTGACTTGCGCTGTCTGCCAGGGACGGGTGAGGACGACAATCTGTGAATACGGGAAGAGACAGAAAATCATTGAGAACCTTGCCTCCATGAATCTTTGATGAGAAGGAGTGTGTGTGTGGGGGGGGGGCCTCCGGTTAAATCAGAGCATCCAGTGTTCGAGCGTGAGTGCGATAAACACGACTTGGCCCGGGCACCTGCAATTAGTTCCCGTCCTCCATTCCCATCCCCTGTACAGTAAGTGGAGCTGCTAACACTAAGTCTAACCCGCTGTCACGACCTTTCTGGCGTTCCCGCAGCACACGGTACATCTTCCATATTTAATAGCGCAGCTGTCAACATTTTTAGTGCGCCGTAAAGTCGTGAACGCTGACACTAACGTGGGGAGAAAAGTCACTAAACCTGCCATGAATGAGGAAATGCAACATAAGATGACCTAATATGAGGCGATGCAATAAAAATGGCGGCGCAAAAAATGATTATATTTTGGGAGGAATACGATACATGTGCACAAATAACACAGGTAAACGTAACCAAAATTAATTTTAGTAAATTAAAGGCCTACTGAAATGACATTTTCTTATTCAAACGGAGGTAGCAGGTCCATTCTATGTGTCATACTTGATCATTTCGCGATATTGCCATATTTTTGCTGAAAGGATTTAGTAGAGTACATCGACGATAAAAGTTTGCAACTTTTGGTCGCTAATAAAAAAGCCTTGCCTGTACCGGCAGTAGCAGACAATGTGCGCGTGACGTCACGGGTTGTGGAGCTCCTCACATCATCACATTGTTTACAATCATGGCCACCTGCAGCGAGAGCAATTCGGACCGAGAAAGCGACGATTTCCCCATTAATTTGAGCGAGGATGAAAGATTCTTGGATGAGGATATTGAGAGTGAAGGACTAGAAAAAGAAAAAAGAAAAAATGTACAAAACCGAAAACCAGAGAAGTTGGCACGGTGTGTAAATGGTACATAAAAATAGACTAAAATTATTTGCAAATCCCTTTCAACCTATATTCAATTTAATAGACTGCAAAGACAAGATACGTAACGTTTGAACTGGAAAACTTAATTTTTTGCAAATTTAACTAATTTAATGCCTGCAAAATGTTTCAAAAAAGCTGGCACAAGTGGCAAAAAAAAAGACTAAGAAAGTTGAGGAATCCTCATCAAACACTTATTTGGAACATCCCACAGGCGAACAGGCTAATTGGGAACAGGTGGGTGCTATGATTGGGTATAAAAGCAGCTTCCATGAAATGCTCAGTCATTCACAAACAAGGACGGGGCGAGGGTCAACACTTTGTGAACAAACGCGTGACCAAATTGTCCAACAGTTTAAGAACAACATTTCTCAACAAGCTACTGCAACATATTTAGGGATTCCACCATCTACGGTCCATAATATTATCAAAAGATTAAGAGATTCTAGAGAAATCATTGCACGTAAGCGGCAAGGCCCGTGACCTTCGATCCCTCAGGTGGTACTGCATCAAAAAGCGACATCATTGTGTAAAGGATATCACCACATGGGCTCAGGAACACTTCAGAAAACCACTCAGTAACTACAGTTTGTCGCTACATTTGTAAGTGCAAGTTAAAACTCTACTATCTAAAGCAAAAGCCATTTATCAACAACACCCAGAGATTCCGCCGGCTTCGTTGGGCCCGAGCTCATCTAAGACAGACTTATGTAAAGTAGAAAAAGTGTTCTGTGGTCTGACCAGTCCACATTTCAAATTGTTTTTGGAAACTGTGGACGTCGTGTCCTCCGGAACAAAGAGGAAAAGAACCATCCGGATTGTTATAAGCGCAAAGTTGAAAAGCCAGCATCTGTGATGGTATGGGGGTGTATAAGTGCCCAAGGGATAGGTAACTTACACATCTGTGAAGGTACCATAAATGCTGAAAAGGTACATACGTTATCATGGACGCCCCTGCTTATTTCAGCAAGACAATGCCAAGCCACGTGTTACAACAGCGTGGCTTCATAATAAAAGCGTGCAAGTACTAGACTGGCCTGCCTGTAGTCCAGACCTGTCTCCCATTACAGTATATGTGCCGCATTATGAAGTGTAAAATACGAAAACTGAGACCCCGGACTGTTGAACAACTTAAGCTGATGAGATGAGGACATTTCTCCAAAATTCAATAGGGGTAAATAATGATAAGCAAATTTTTTGAATTATCCTGTTTTTTTTGTCACATTAATTCTAGCATGTTGTGAAGTAGTCGGAATAAATCTTGGTATACATATTTTGTTTTAATATTTACTTAAATATGATTTTAAGTATTCCTTCTGTTATGTTTTTTTGTTTATTTTTACTTGGCTGAACCCAAATGTTTGTATTATTTTTTTAAAAAGGTACTTTCCCAACGCTCAAGTAATAATTGCAATGATGATAATAGCATCTTTGAAGGTAATCAGCATAATTAGCTGGTGGCTATTATCCATTCATTGTGAACACTTCACAGTCACGCCGATGATGAGTGAGAATGTTTCTGTGAAAAGCCAAACGTCATAAACAAAGACCTATTCAGCGGGACTGGAAAATCGGTCAAGGTGATGTAAGGTGTTAGACCGACACGCCACGTCCTGAAAGGACACACACTCCAACTAATGTGTGGGAGGTTGTAAAAAGATATTTACACACACACACCCTCCTGAAATTTCCCTTCTTGGGTTCGTCATTGTTTTAGCTGCACACCTGTAAACCTGCTCATGACAACTGTTGGGCGGTTGTTTTAATTAAAAATACAAGACGGGTTACAACATCCACCCTTCACATCTACAAACCTCCTCTCCTAATGGGTGTCACCCGGGGTGCCAATTATCTCCCGGGAGATAAGGGGGGTGTTATGTTACCAAACTAGCCGAGCAGCATAGCAGCGCTATCGCCGCATCTTAACCGCGTCCGTGTTCTTTTGAAGGCTTCCACGCACATGCACAAACATCGTTTTTTAACCTGTTTTATCCAAGAGGAGATTGAGGGCAGCAACACTAATGAAGGTGTGGGGGATTCTCTGGCTGGCTGAAATATTGTGTGATTTATTTTATAACAGGGGTCTCAAACTCAATTCACCTGGGGGCCACTGGTTGCAGAGTTTGGGTGAGGCTGGGCCGCAAGAAAAGATTTCTTAAAAAAAAATAAATTACATACTCCTCAGCATGTCTAGTTGTATTATGACGTTTCAAATTGTATCCCTTGTGCACCGCAACTTTCTCTGTGCAAATAAGACACGTCGGGGTGCCCCTGTGCTCAACAAAGAAATATTGCATCTCTCACTTTTCCTGGAATTGTCTTTGCTCGTCACTAACCTCTCTCTTCACTGCAGGCTTTAAAAAAAGACATGTTTAGGGTTGTAGAATATATTTAGCCATATTATTTTATTTAGCCGACCCACGGAGAATAATATTATTTCCGCAATGTGTGTCGTTACGCTTTTCCTCCCTACAGCAAGACGGCGGTCGGCGGATAATAGCCGGGAAAGTACCAGGATAGCGAGCGCAAATAAAGTGACGGCTCCCTGAGTGTTTTCCGGCGTCATATAGGAATATATGTAGTGTTCATCGTGTGAGGGAATGCAAATTAAACCACACAAAATAAAAAACAACGGTTTGAATCGGTCCAGGTTATCGGGGACTGTTATTACTGACGGACCGGCGTCGCGGTGTGATTGCAGCCAGGCACGTAAGAAAACCCTCGTCTCCATGGCAACGTCTCTGTCGCTTTCACTCATTTGCCGCTTTTCCACTAACGCAGGGGTAGGCAACGCAGAACCTTGAAAGAGCCATTTTGGACCCAAATAACACAACGCTGTCAAGCGCCATTCATATAAAACTCGCGGGCCGCACTAACATTAAACTTTAAAATTAAGGTGGGGGCCGCAAAATATGTTCCGGTTGAGTCCTAAATCACAGAATGTTTTTGAATAGATAGAATTAACTTTATTGTCATTATATTTGCATATAACGAGATTAAAGACTCCAACTTAAGGTGCGGTAGTGGGAACAAATATGGGGTGAAATAAATGACATAAGACGTAAAAAGGAAAAACTAACAATTGAAATAGACTACTATCCAATAAAAATAATAAGCAATCCTGTACAATATACAAAACACTATAGAAGTACATAATACAAAATACTGTACAATATACAGAGCAAGACAAGAGTACCGAAGTAATATAACAATCAGTGTCGGACGTATTGCACTGGAAGGTTAGTATTGCACAGTAGGGTATTAGGGCATGATATTGTATAGGGGTGAATATTTTGCTGGCTGAATATGACATTTGAGTAAGAAATAGAAAATGTTAAGACATCATCATGCAGATATATCAATACCGTTACATATCAATACAACATGTAATGTACAGAATATCAGAAGCATTTATTCAGGTAGAAATATCACAGATTAGATTACAAAATATCTCTGACGATCAAAGCGTGATCAGAACAATCCACATTTTGTGCTATTCATGCATAGAACTGATATCGAAACATGGAAGTGTGGTTCCTCCTCAGAATGCAAGTGCTCCTACAGCAGGCATACACATTCTTTCTGTCTATAAATATAAACTGTGGCAAGACACTAACGTACTGCAGGCAATTTGTTTGTTATTGTCATCAAAAAACAGAGTTTTGTCCTTTTTTGTGATTAATTGTTTGAAAAATGATAATGTTTAAAACAGTGGTTCTCAAATGGGGGTACGCGTACCCCTGGGAGTACTTAAAGATATGCAAAGGGGTATGTGAGATTTTTTTTCAAATATTTTAAAAATAGTAACATTTTAAAAATCCTTTATAAATATATTTATTGAATAATTCTTAAATATGGATATAAATTCATAAACTGTGAAAAGAAATACAACAATGCAATATTCAGTGTTGACAGCTAGATTTTTTGTGAACATGTTCCATAAATATTGATGTAAATATTTCTTCTTTGGTGAAGAAATGTTTAGAATTAAGTTCATGAATCCAAATGGATCTTTATTAAAATCCCCAAAGAGGGCACTTTAAGTTGATGATTACTTCTATTTGTAGAAATCTTTATTTAGAATTGAATCACTTGTTTATTTTTCAACAAGTTTTTATATGTTTTTTTCCAAATAGTGCAAGAAAGAATATTTTGCACTGTTATACAATTTAATAAATCAGACACTGGTGATATAGTGCTGTATTTTACTGCTTTATCTGTATTTTTCAACCAAAAATGCTTTGCTCTAAAATATTCACAGAGGGTACATCACTGAAAAAAGGTTGAGAACCACAGCTTTAAAACATATATCATTAAAGGAAATTAATAATCCAGCCATAGTGTTAAAACTTGAAAATTATTTGTCCAGGGTGCCTTTTTTTTTTTTACAATTCTAAATCTGGGATTAATCCATACTTGCCGACCTTGGGACTTCCGAAATCGGGAGATGGGGGGGCGGGGTTGAGGTTGAAGGGGTTGGGGGGTGTATATTGTAGCGTCCCGGAAGAGTTAGTGCTGCAAAGGGTTCTGGGTATTTGTTCTGTTGTGTTTATGTAGTGTTACGGTGCGGATGTTCTCCTGAAATGTGTTTGTCATTCTTGTTTGGTGTGGGTTCACAGTGTAGTGCATATTTGTAACAGTGTTAAAGTTGTTTATACGGCCACCCTCAGTGTGACATGTATGGCTGTTGACCAAGTATGCCTTATATTCAATTGTGTGTGTTTGAAAAGCGGTAGATATTATGTGACTGCGCCATGCTGTTTTTATGGAGGAAAAGCAGACGTGACGACAGGCTCAGGCTCAGATCCGGATGTTAAGGGGTGAAGGTTTCAGATGAAAGAGGACGCTAAAGGCAGTGCCTTTATGGCACGCCCCCAATATTGTTGCCTGGGTGGCAATCGGGAGAAATTCGGGAGAATGGTTGCACCGGGAGATTTTCGGGAGAGGCACTGAAATTCGGGACTCTCCTGGGAAAATCAGGAGGGCTGGCAAGTATGGCTTAGTCTGTTATTAATCACGATTAATTTGGAGTTAACTATGAACAAAATGTGATTAATCTCGATTAAATATTTTAATCTTTTGACAGCCCTACTAAAAACTTTTAACTTCAGGTCTGTTCCCTCCCATTAGGGTGTTTGAAAGTATAAAGTACGATTTGCTTTAACACAGCGTATTTTATTTTGGAAGTAAACCGGATAACTGTGTTGGACAGGAAGTCCAACACAAGCATATATTAGCTAAACACATCTGCCGTTTTGAGCTCTCTTGACAAATATAGAAGCTCTGGATATATTTAACGCGGGGAAGCAGAATGGCACCGCCATGCAAGTGCCGATGGAAACTGACACATTGACTTGAATAAATAATGAAAGAGTTCATCGCCGGGGTGGCACTGTTCCGCTGCCGTTACGCATCCAGTGGAAATCCGGGGTGAGAAAGACTAATTCATAATTTTGTTTAGTTTATCGGCCAAATTAGGCCAGCAGACCTTTTCAATTTGGCCTGCAAAACGAGATTTCATTAAGAAATCTGGCAGGGAGGGGTGTTTTCGTGTTAAATTTATACATCTGGTAGTGTAAGAAATATTTAATTTACATAATTTTGTGGATTATCATGAACTGATTTACGTGGACCCCGATTTAGAGAAGTTGAAAAACGTATTCGAATGTTACCATTTAGTGGTCAATTGTACGGAATATGTACTGTACTGTGCAATCTACTAAAAAAGTTTCACTCAATCAATCACTCAATCAATCAGAGTAACTCAAATCAGTGATTATGAAGTTCCCTTTCCTAAGTTTTCTTGCACGGCAATTACTTATATGATTTAATCCAAACAACCTTCCGTAGTCATGGCGCAAAACAAATAAAATAATCCAGTACAAAAAGTCAACACACATAGTTGTACATACCGTATTTCCTTGAATTGCCGCAGGGCATATAGTATGCGCCTGCCTTGAATTACTGCCGGGTCAAACTCGCTTAGCAAAATAATTAGCGCATGCTTAGTAGTACCGCCTGGTCAAACTCGTGACGTCATGAGTGACACTTCCCCTGTCATCATTTTCAAAATGGAGGAGGTTGATTTCAATACCGGTAATTTGAAATCGCATAAAGGGAAGAAGATTTAAGAGCTATTCAGTAGGATTTAAAGTCCAAGCTTGCATCACACTCAATTTTTTCCTGCATACCTTTGGTAAGTGCCGGAGTGAGAAGAGGTTTTTTTAAAATAATTAGCGCATGCTTACTTTTACCGCATGCCTTTGGTAAGCGCAGAAGTGAGAATAGGTTTTAAATTAATCAGCGCCTCGGCGGCAATTCAAGGAAATACGGTACATTTTGTGGATATTATGTAAAAAAAATCCCATCAATATGAAAAAAATTCTAATATTACACCCATTTAAATCCATTGCAAGGCATGATGGGGAAAAACACTCTCTCCACACTTATCCATGTTTGACTTTTAGCTGCTTGATATTTCTGATTGATTACAAAGCTTAAAGAATGTGGTCATGGAAGTAAACAAGGTAGGAGTTGAACTTTCACATACTCTTAATATTCAATTATAATCCATTATATTACATAGTCAAAAATGTTGGACACCTTTGACTATTGTAATGATCTTTCCACTGGGCTTTAATGATTTAATGTGTTTTTGTGCAGATTTTTGTTAGACTGATTCGCTGTTATGAGCTCTCTGGCAAATAAAAAAACTCGGCATAAAGGTAACGCAGAGATGCGGTACGGCACTGGCATGGTGCCGCCTTGCCCAAGTGGTTCGGCGGCGGTGGAACTCGACACCTTGACTTAAATGGACACGAAAGAGTCTGGTCCGCTGCCTGAGTGCCTTTTTTTTTTTCCTCACCTGTTTCGTGATTGGCATTTAAGAGACACACCTGCCCAGTATTGCTAATTAGGTGGTTTCATAACCCGGCATTGTTTGGTCAGAAAGAGCTGACTATTTATTGCCTGCACTCGTACACAATGTTCCTTCCTCTTTTGTTACAGTGTGAAGGGGATTTACACGGCCGCATTCATCACGGTTTACCTGACACATGAAACGCGACACACTGCACTATCCACTTTAACCGCCCCATGGCCATATTAACTATCTCATAGAGCAGTGTTGCCAACACTTTTTCTGCAGGCAAGCTACTTTTCAATTGACCAAGTCGAAGGAATCTACTTCATTCATATATATAATTTATATTTAATTATTTATGAAAGAGACGTTCTTGTTAACACGTTTAAGGTGTTTAATGATAACACAAGCATGTTTAACACATATAGATTCCTTTGTTTCATGAAGACAAGAATATAAGTCGGTGTATTACCTGATTCTGATGACTTGCATTGTTTGGAATCAGACAGTAGTGCTGATAACGTCCACATTTTCGAATGGTCCTCCTCTCTGTCCAATACCACATGAAAGTGGTTAGTTTTTGGCATCTTATTTGTCCAGCTTCCATACTCGTTTTTATACATTTTGCAAGAAATGCATTGACTGCAAACTCCGTAGCTTGCTATCTTGTGCACGCTAGCTTTCTGAGACTCATATTTTGTTAGCGCAGGCAGGATGAAGCAGGGCTTTTATTGTGAAGACAGCAACTGTGCAGTCTGTCTTTAGGGTTTTGACAGCAGGTACGGCGCGAGAGTGTTGAAATAAAAAGTGTTTCTCCCCCTCCTCTCAGTCATGTTTTTTTAATAATGAGCTGATAGCAGCCAGCGACATCTCAGAAGTCCCTCGGGTGCCGTGAATGTCAATCAAGTGACGAAAATGGCGTCGTAGTAAAGATTGTTGATCACAACTTATTAGGTTTATTTTTTTAATGCTTGGTTTGCGATCGACTGACACACCCTCCTTAAACCGGTCGCTGGTGGAAAAAAAGTTGGGGAACCCTGATTTAGGAGATTGTCTGGCCATACTTTCGGATTGGCCATGTTTGGGGACCGAGTTGTCCACACTCTCTCTATACACGACCGACCGACTTTAAGTGTGTTTCGTGGCAATTCCAACTTGCTATGTAGAGTAGCGCTTTCCATCATTTTCAGCAGACTGCATTGCAAAAATGATTAACCCCCTCACTTTTCTCTTACTTAAGCTCCACCCAGGAATCTAGCATTGCTTGGTAAGAAAGAGCAGAATAATTATTCCCTGCACTCGTACACAACGTTCCTTACTCTTTCGTTACAGTGTGAAGGGGATTTACACAGCCCCATTTGTGGGGGTTTACCTGACACATGAAACGTGACGAATTGGTCGGGTGCAGTGTCCACTTTGTCCCTCACATGGCAATATTAACTATCTTATAGCCGTTTATAGAGAGAGTAAGGACCACTCGGTTTCAGAGTTGGTCTCAAACATTTTTCGTGCTCATTTTTATGTGCCACACGTAAAAAGCTGGTCCGTGAAAAAAATGCATACCTTAAACCGGTCGCTGGTGGAAAAAAAGTTGGGGAAACCTGATTTAGGAGATTGTCTGGCCATACTCTCTGATTGGCCATGTTTGGGGACAGAGTTGTCCACACTCTCTCTATACACGACCGTCTTAAAGTGTGTTTCGTGGCAATTCCAACTTGCTATGTAGAGTAGCGCTTTCCATCATTTTCAGCAGACTGCATTGCAAAACGATTTACCCCCTCACTTTTTTCTTACTTAAGCTCCACCCAGGAATCAAGCATTGCTTGGTCAGAAAGATCCGATTAATTATTCCCTGCACTCGTACACGACGTTCCTTACTCCTTCGGTACAGTGTGAAGGGGATTTACACGGCCCCATTTGTGGCGGTTTACCTGACACATGAAACGTGACGAATTGGTCGGATGCACTATCCACTTTGTCCCCCACATGGCAATATTAACCGTTTATAGAGAGAGTAAGGACAACACGGTTTCAGAGTTGGTCTCAAACATGGTGCCCTATCCTCACGTGAGGGGCTTTTGACCAGAGTTGGGTGGAGTAGCCATAAATTGTAATCAAGTAAGAGTACTGTTACTTTAGCGATGTATTACTCAAGTAAAAGTAAGGAGTAGTCTCCCAAATATTTACTTGAGTGAAAGTAAAAAGTATTTTGTGAAAAAACTACTTACGTAACTGAGTAAATGATGACGGCAACAAGTAATGCACAAAAACATAAAAATAGCAATGAACAAATGCAGAGTCGGGAATATCTCTTAAGAAACTAAAACAATAATATATATTAAATATATATTTGGTTTTACACTGTACACTGCGGCGTCTTCAGTAATGCGGACGTTGTATCGATCCGTTGTGGTGAAGAAGGAGCTGAGCCGGAAGGCAAAGCTCTCAATTTACCGGTCGATCTACGTTCCCATCCTCACCTATGGTCACGAGCTTTGGGTCATGACCGAAAGGATAAGATCACGGGTACAAGCGGCCGAAATGAGTTTCCTCCGCCGTGTGGCGGGTCTCTCCCTTAGAGATAGGGTGAGAAGCTCTGCCATCCGGGAAGAACTCAAAGTAAAGCCGTTGCTCCTCCACATCGAGAGGAGCCAGATGAAGTGGTTCGGGCATCTGGTCAGGATGCCACCCGAACGCCTCCCTAGGGAGGTGTTTAGGGCACGTCCAACCGGTAGGAGGCCACGGGGAAGACCCAGGACACGTTGGGAAGACTATGTCTCCCGGCTGGCCTGGGAACGCCTCGGGATCCCCCGGGAAGAGCTAGACGAAGTGGCTGGAGATAGGGAAGTCTGGGCTTCCCTGCTTAGGCTGCTGCCCCCGCGACCCGACCTCGGATAAGCGGAAGATGATGGATGGATGGATGGATTTTACACTGTATTGAAAAAATAAATTAAAAATGAATTTTACCTTTGCAACCTCATGATACTATTGGCTAAGTTTTATATTCATAAATCTAAGTTTCTCAATACCCGACCTGTTTTTTGTGCCTTTAAAAAAGATTTAGAACTCTACATTAAAATACTCTACCTCTAACAACCAAAAAGCTGTGAAAATGTTGATGCTGTGTTAAAAATGTAAGTTATGTACTGGGATTGAGTGCACTTTGTTTTATATATATATATATATATATATATATATATTTTTTTTTTTTAATTATTTATTTATGGGGTTTTTTTGCATTCTATTTTAGTTACTTAGAATTTACAACCCTCTGGCTCTGTTTTGTACGTTTTTTATACAGTTTTGGACTGTTTTTGTACTTTGATTATTAATTTCAACTGTAAATGTGGAAATTTATAAATAAAGGTTTATAAAAAAGGAGTGTGCAGTTAATCATGTGACCGCCTGGCTCTATTTGATTGGTGAAACGGAGTCAAACGTCACCAGTGACTGCATTTGATTGGTGAAACGCAGGCGTGTGATAGATGCTACTTTGAAGGTCTGTCTGACAAACCAAAACAAACAAAGCGTGCATTAACAGATCGATACAAATCAGTAGCGAGTAGCGAGCTGAACGTAGATAAATGGAGCGGAGTAAAAGTAGCGTTTCTTCTCTATAAATATACTCAAGTAAAAGTAAAAGTATGTTGCATTAAACCTACTCTTAGAAGTACAATTTATCCCAAAAGTTACTCAAGTAGGTGTAACAGAGTAAATGTAGCGCCTTACTACCCACATCTGCTTTTGACCAATCATTTTTAGTAGATTGTCTGGCCATACTCTCTCTGATTGGCCATGTTTGGGGACCAACTCTGAAACCGAGTCGTCCATACTCTCTCTATACACGACCAACTTAAAATGTTTTGTGGCAATTCCAACTTTGACCACAACGTCTGTTGCTACAGTGGCGCTTTCCATCGTTTTCAGCAGACTGCATTGCAAAAACGATTAACCCTCCCCACTTTTCTCTTATGCAAGCTCCATCCAGGAACGGGGCCGTGTGAATCCCTTCTCTGCCGTGCATGTCAGCCTTTATTCCTGTTGGGCGTTTTTGTTTAGTTTTTGTTTTCTTTTTGACTCCAAGAGCCTTTGGCACCGAACGACAAATACTACCAGGTAATACTTGTTTTTGCTTATGCAAAAGTTTTACAAGATCTACAGGACTACTTTGAGGAATTGTATGCTGCCACACTTCTCCGGAATCAAGTCCTGCAAGCGGAACGCTGATTGACACCTGGAGTGCAAGCTTGCAGAGCCACAATCCACCTCACAGCCTCGGGTCAAGTCGCTCCTCAACAAGGCAGGAATGAGTGTCACAGTGCCCCCTGATGGTGCTTGAGTGTCCTGCAGCAGCACTTATAACTTGCGCTTCTTACGTGACAGACAAATCAATAGCTGCGTATGAGAGGCGAGGAGGGGAGGGCGGGGGCCCCGCTTTGGCCACGCCGGCCCCTCAGGCGCCTCCTGAGGGTGGTACCTGCTCGGCTGTCTCGTCAGCCTGCATCTCTTCTGCCTGGATGACCACGTCCGGCAAGTGGAAGTATGTGCATGGGACATACAGAACGTGCATGGAAGCAAATAGTCCCCTGATATGGGTGGTCTTCCAGAGGCTACGAGAAGTCCTACCTAATGCACAACAAGCACAACCCCAAGAGACGAGCTTCGAATCACCAAAAAGATCACCTTCGCCTCTTGGCTTACTTACTGGCTTTCAATCACAGTGAACAACGAGAAGAAGTAGGAGGCGGCAAAAAAAAAAAAAAAAAAAAAAACAACACAAAAAGAAAAACAAGGAGCTGGCCGCGGCGTGCCTGGCAGCTGCCGGCTCTGACATTTGAGGCCATGGGGACCGTGTGTTTGAAAGAGCAGATGCTCACTGATGTACAGACACAGGAACATGGCAAGTACACAAGCGGCTCAAGCAGAAAGAAATCAGCGCAGACGCCTGACAGGAGCGAGGGAGGAGGAGGAGGAGGAGGAAAAGGACCGAGTTCAGCCGGTGGAGATGGAAAAAGACGCAAGGTGGATGTCTTGGTGGGATGAACCAGGAAGAACCAACCCTTGAATGAACTGCCGTCGTGTGTTATGCATCCCAGGGGCATCCTCCATATACAGTGGGGCAAAAAAGTATTCAGTCAGCCACCGATTGTGCAAGTTCTCCCACTTAAAATGATAACAGAGGTCTGTCATTTTCATCATAGGTACACTTCAACTGTGAGAGACAGAATGTGGAAAAAAAAATCCAGGAATTCACATTGTAGGAATTTTTAAGAAATTATTAGTAAATTATGGTAGAAAATAAGTATTTGGTCAACCATTCAAAGCTCTCACTGATGGAAGGTTTTGGCTCAAAATTTTCTTAACACGGATCAATCGTCCTGTCCCCTTAGCAGAAAAACAGACCCAACGCATGATGTTTCCACCCCCATGCTTCACAGTAGGTATGGTGTTCTTGGGATGCAACTCAGTATTCTTCTTCCTCCAAACACGACGAGTTGAGTTCATACCAAAAAGTTCTTTTTTGGTTTCATCTGACCACATGACATTCTCCCAATCCTTTGCTGTATCATCCATGTATCCATTTTGGTATCGTCGTGTTTGGAGGAAGAAGAATACTGAGTTGCATCCCAAGAACACCACACCTACTGTGAAGCATGGGGGTGGAAACATCATGCTTTGGGGCTGTTTTTCTGCTAAGGGGACAGGACGGTTGATCCGTGTTAAGGAAAGAATGAATGGGGCCATGTATCGTGAGATTTTGAGCCAAAACCTCCTTCCATCAGTGAGAGCTTTGAATGGTTGACCAAATACTTATTTTCCACCATAATTTACAAACAAATTATTTAAAATTCCTTCAATGTGAATTATTGGATTTTTTTTTCACATTCTGTCTCTCACAGTTGACGTGTATCTATGATGAAAATTACAGACCTCGGTCATCATTTTAAGTGGGAGAACTTGCACAATCGGTGGCTTACTAAATACTTTTTTGCCCCACTGTACTTATCTAGAGCAGTGGTCCCTCATGACCTTTTCCACCAAGTACCACCATGACAACCAAATACAGTAGCGTAATAGGTCTAAATATTCATTAAAAACAATGCAGATGTTTTATTCAACGGGTATTTTTTATATTATTGCCCACTGTGAGGATTTGGCGTATATACATGGTTCAATATCGTTCAAGCATCCTTTTTTATTCATATTTGACTGATTAATAGAGATGAACCTGAGTGCAGTCTAAACATGTTCTCCATTTATCTTTACAACATGCTGGAAAAGGAGTAGGAAGAAGCCAAGCTTATTTAATTCTACAACATTTCCACTTTATAGCAGTTTCTTACACAAATGTTCACTTCCTGTCTTCATTTTAAGGTAAATGGTTTATACCTGTATAGCGCTTTTCTACCTTCAAACTACTCTAAGTGCTTTGACACTATTTCCACATTCACCCATTCACACACACATTCACACACTGATGGCGGGAGCTGCCATGCAAGGCCCTAACCACGATCCTTCAGGAACAAGGGTGAAGTGTCTTTCTCAAGGCCACAACCGATGGGACGAGGTTGGTAGAAGCTGGGGATCGAACCAGGAACCTTTAGGTTGCTGGCACAGCCACCCTCCCAACCGTGCCCTGCCATACCCAATTATAGTTGCATATTACTTAGAAAGGCTTACTTACAAAGTCTCAAAGCTGGCGGTTTATGAGATAGTATCCAGTATCGAATATGTCCGTATCATTTAACTTACTGCGTCATGAGTTTGACTTAATGCATTTTTGTAATCACTGGGTGTCGCCAACAACAGCTACCACTCCACTTCAACTTAAAAGACAGCAACTGTCCATTCCAGACAGTTAATAATAAATAGGTTAGTTTTTGTCCATACCTACTATTATTCTCTGTTTAACTAATTTCACTTGATCAAACCTTTTTCTGACTTTCCACACTCCTAAAAGCACGTTGACACTATTTTTACATTCATCCATTCACACACACTGATGGCGGGAGCTGTCATGCAAGGCGCTAACAAGGACCCATCAGGAGCAAGGGTGAAGTGTCTTGCTCAAAGACACAACGGACGTGACTAGGATGGTAGAAGGTGGGGATTGAACCAGGAACCCTCAGTTTACTCTCCCAACAAAAAAAAAATGATTTGTTATTTTTTATCAATAAGAATTGATTTCGGAAAAAAAAAAAAAAAATGACACCCCTGTCATTTAGTCAGCAATTTGCCACTTTATGGAGTTACCCTCATAATCCAGAAGAAACAAAAAATGCACACAACGCAGCCCCAAAGCTGAAAATATTGAAAAAGCAAACAAAAAAATGTACATTGATCCATCCATTTTCAACCACTTATCCCTTTCGTGGACAGTTGCATTCGGGCAGAAGGCAAGAGAGAGTAGCTGTGCCAGCATCTCTCCCAAACTGCGCCACGGCGTCCCATACAGCACAGTTATGTCCATAATTTCTTAATACAACTGTTCCCGTCATAAATAGTTAAGTCAGTTACGATTCCCATAAAGATATGAATCATATTTTATTGTCACTAAACACCATTGTTCTTCTTCATTATACATTCTAAACACTTTGTGTTTGAACAACCTCTTGAATTGCATCCTTGCTTAATCCATTCCATAATTTAATTCCACATACTGATGTACTTAAGGTTTTAAGTGTTGTTCATCCATACAAATGTTTTAAGGTAATATTTCCCTTCTTTTGTTGAGAATAACTCTTCTACATTCTTAAATAGCAGGTTATAGTTTACTTTGTACAAACTTTTAGATGTTTGCAAACTCATTACATCGTTTAATGTCATTCAAATAAATAAAAAAATGTTTATGTTTTCTATATCCAACATTATGTATTATTCTAACTAACCTTTTTTGTAAAATTGCTAATGAAGTGTAATTTTGTAATTATTTCCCCATATTTCTACATATTAACTCAGATATGGTAACACTTGAGTGCAGTAGGCAATATGGAGTGATTTTTAAATATTTTGGTTTGTTCTTTATAGAAATATTTCTTGACACCAAGAGTTGTATATTTTATCATATGAAATTTCCATTTCATTTTGATCATTTCCTATTACACCAAGAAATTTGATTTCATTTACTCTATTTTCTGAAGTAAAAGGCGCACTTAAAATTATGTTTTTCCCCTCAAAACTCAACAGTGCGCCCTATAACTTGGTGCGCCTATTGTACGGAAAAATTATAGTTTTGCTTACAGACTTCGGAGCAATTCTATTTGGCACATGGTGTAATGATAAGTGTGACCAGTAGATGGCAGTCAAACATAAGAGCTCGTCTAGACTGCACTTTAATGGCAATATGACTCAAGTAAACAACACCAACATTTATATGTTCCGTTGAAAATTTTGAACATTACACACTGCGTTCAAAAATCATTCAAAATATTTTAGTAAGACTTTGGTAATCTATGAAGCTTACTATTATATATGCCTTATATATGAAAAACGATTAAAAATAGACCAGTCATCGGCAGTGCTCCTTATAATCAGTGCGCCCTATGGTCCGGAAAATATGGTACTCTTTCAACGTCTACTCAGTCTATTTGTATTTTTGTTTGACTTTCTCTTCTACTGAACTGCTTTGTTTTAGTTTTGCTGGGATTCTAAGATATAATCTGTTTTTGTCAAACGTCGAAAAAGTTTCCTTTTCCTGTGTCTTTAATAGCGCTGTCAGTCAATTTCGGGATAAAAAAATCGGATTAATCCCACTTTAAAATGTCGATTAATCACAGTACTTCACAGTACTTGGATGACTTCAATTACTTAAAAACAACAACATTTTGACACAAAAAGAATCTTATTGCCAAAATGTTTTTAGAAACATTTTATTTGAATGGTCGATATTTTTTGGCATCACAACATCTTTTTTATTTTATGTTTATTAATTTAGGAAATATGTCCCTGGACACATGAGGACTTTGAATATACCAATGTATGATCCTGCAACTCGTTGGTATTGGATTGATACCCAAATTTGTGGTATCATCCAAAACTAAAATGTAAAGTAACAAAACAACAGAAGAATAAGTGATTATTACATTTTAACAGAAGTTTATATATAACATGTTAAAAGAGAAAGTAAGCAGATATTAAAAGTAAATGAACAAGTAATATAATAATTCATTTTCTACCACTTGTCTTTAATAACGTTGACAAAATAACTGAATGGAAAATGACAATATGTTACTGTATATGACGGCGGACTAATTGGGAGTCTTTGTCTGTTTACTTACTACTAAAAGACAAGTTGTCTAGTATGTTCACTATTTTATTTAAGGACAAACTTGCAATAAGAAATATGTTTAATGTACCCTAAGATTTCTTTTGTTAAAATACACCCGATTATGAATTTTTTTGTGGTCCACTTTATTTAGAAAAGTACCAAAAAGTATCGAAATAATTTTGGTACTAGTACCAAAATATTGGTATCGTTGTATGTGTATATATTATATATACCTGTACCAAAATGCACATCCTTTATTTGCTGAAAATGTGCTATTAATAGAATTATCGGAAATTAATATTTTAAAGTGAAATTTAACACTCGTCGGAGACTGATCTCTCTCACCTTTGGCGTCGGAGCAAATTGCACAAATAACTTACATTTACAATGTTGGCCATATTTTTATGTGACTAATCATTGATTAGTCAACCATGCTTTTACTTTACCGAATCTTTCCAATACTTCTGCTCATATTTTGAAGAAAACAAATGAGAGATGTGAAGTTGATAAAGAACAAAAGAGAACGTGCGCAGAATGAAATCGGTGTCGCATTTTATCTCCGGCTGAGAGGAACTCGGCGGTCCGCAGGCGCCATTATGGAAATGTGAGGCTGGCAGCTTCTTGGGCTGACTGTAAACAGGATCTTGCTAAGGCATATAGCCCCCGGTGAGGCCCTCGGAGCCTGGCAGCGTCACACACGCTCCTTCTACGAGTCCTTTGCTGCAACCTGCCCAAACTGCGATATTGGGTAATTTATGAAGCGGGGCGGGGGCGACTGCGGAAACGTTATCTGCACATCCTGACACCTAATACATGACATGTTCCACATGTCTTTCCATGGAACTACAAAGAGCTCTTTTGTTTTGACAAGGAGCAAGAAACTTTTTTTCTTATCTAAGCGGGTAAGGCGTTTAAAGCGTTGCATTATTTTGTATTAGGTAGGAGTTAAGAAACACATTTGTGAGTGTTGGAAGAAAATATTCCAACTATGCGGGCGTGTTTTACGATGAGGCAACAGAAGTGTCTCACATCAACAATACGGTCGGCAAAAACCACCAAAACTATGACTAAAGGTGACTGTGAACTAGGGTTGCATGGTATACTGGTATAAGTCTCCTGTCCAAAGGCAAAACCCATCCATCCATCCATCCATTTTCTACCGCTTATTCCCTTTCGGGGTCGCGGGGGGCGCTGGCGCCTATCTCAGCTACAATCGGGCGGAAGGCGGGGTACATCCTGGACAAGTCGCCACCTCATCGCAGGGCCAACACAGATAGACAGACAACATTCACACTCACATTCACACACTAGGGACCATTTAGTGTTGCCAATCAACCTATCCCCAGGTGCATGTCTTTGGAGGTGGGAGGAAGCCGGAGTACCCGGAGGGAACCCACGCGTTCACGGGGAGAACATGCAAACTCCACACAGAAAGATCCCGAGCCCGGATTTGAGCTCCCTCATGTGCATAAATCTCCCGTCCAAACGCAAAACCCAGTAACTCAATTTTGGTCAAAACTGAGCTGATAATAATTTTGGAGTTCCTAGGTGATATGCTTTATATTAGTGTATGCGATATTGTAATTTGTTCCGTAAGTAAGCTGTAACGCGCATGGCAGGACCTAGCAACTACCACATGACTGCGTAGATACAACAGAAACACCTAGTATCTCAAGGCACCAAACGGAGCTTCTTTGTCAGTCGCCTTATTGTCTTTAATGAGACATTTGCACGAATGGGGGCCGACGGTCAACCTGATTATGTGATATTATGGCACGAGGGGATATTTGGAAGATTGGCCCAGGACGTTGCAAGCACCTTCGTTAAATGTATTGTTCTTGATTCTTCCCCTTGCATAATCTTTTGGGTAGATAACTGTGGAGGTCAAAATAAAAACTGGACACTGTACACGGCTCTTGCCCAATGTGCAAACGGAGAACGGGGCCCACTCGAGATTGTGATAAAATATCTGGAGAAAGGGCACACGTTCATGACAGCAGATTCAATCCATGGCTCAATCGGCAAGAAAATGAAAGCTCAAGAAAACATCTATACGTTTGATGACTTTGTAGGTCTTTGTAAGACAGCATCAAGATAGATTGGTTTTCCTTTGTTTCCTCAAAATCAGCTAGAAGTGAGTTACTAGGTTTTGCCTTTGGACGGGAGAAGTATAGTACTGCGATACTAATGAGGAGCATGTTCAGCAGCGCACAATCACAGAGTACTTACAGACGGACAATGTGTGTAGACAAAAAAGGGAGAATGGACACATTTTGGCTTAAAAACTAACGATAAATGTGAAGTTTTAACACGGAAACACCCTCAGGAAAAGGTGCTTTAAGACATAGCTAGCTAGCGGCTAATGTCCAGCCCCAGTCGGCAGTGTTTTGGTTTGATTGATTGATTGAAACTTTTATTAGTAGATTGCACAGTACAGTACATATTCCGTACAATTGACCACTAAATGGTAAAACCCGAATAAGTTTAGTCGGGGTCCACGTTATTCAATTCATGGTAACTTACTTCTAAATCACTAATCCTCGCCTCCATGAAGACAAATAAAGTACGTTTCTTACAAGTATCATCCCTGCAGGACGAGGAATAGCTAAAAACATGCTTCACTACACACCGTAGCTCACTAGCGTCAAAATGTAAACACCATTGGTGGATCTACACCTGACATCCACTGTGATGATACCAAGTATAATAGCGTATCTAGTCGATACTACTATGATTACATCAATTTTTTTGGGCATCACAACATCTTTCGTTTTTCTTAAAATGTATATTATGTTTATAAACTCAGGAAATATGTCACTGGACACACGAGGACTTTGAATATGAGCAATGTATGATCCTGTAACTACTTGGTATCGGATAGATATCCAAATGTGTGGTATCAACCAAAACTAATGTAAAGTATCAAACAAGAGAAGAATAAGTGATTATTACATTTTAACAGGAGTGTAGACAGAACATGTCAAAAGAGAAAGTGAGCAGATGTTAACAGTAAATGAACAAGTAGATTAATCATTTTCTACCACTTGTCCTTAATAATTTTGACAAAATAATAGAATGAGAAATGACACAATATGTTACTGCATATGTCAGCAGACTAATTGGAAGTCTTTGTTTGCTTACTTAAAAGACAAGTTGACTCGTATGTTCACTATTTTATTTAAGGACAAACTTGCAAAAAGAAACATATGTTTAATGTACCCTAAGATTTTTTTGTCAAAATAAAGCCAATTATGCAATTTTTTGTGGTCCCTTTTACTTAAAAAAGTACCGAAAAATATCGAAATAATTTTGGCACCGATACCAAAATATTGGTATCGGGACTCCTGTGAATTGCCTTTTGGACGTTAGGTGTTGTAATATCTGGAACAATAAAAACCCAGTCAAAACTGTACCTCATTGACCACGAGAGTGACCCCCCCCCCAAAAAAAGTGTGTTTTAAGATAAGGCTGCATTGTGTTTTTCCTATTCGAGAGTGCGGACTACCGAGCTAAAAGCCCGGGCTATCCACTCAAAAGCCAGCACTACTCTTGAAGTTGTCAAGGAGTGAGGTTTACCAACGTAGACATGGCTTAGCCATATCAGCTGGCCTCCATTTCACTCTTTGAGTTAGAGGAATCCCAGCCATTTGTTGGCATAGCAAATTTCACAGTGAACCTTATAAAATCTGGTCTTGCTCCCTAGCATTAGCTTCTTGCTAAAGACTGACACAACTTTGTTCTTTCCAACAAATGGAGTGAAGAATGTGAGTGTGAAGGACAGTGGTGGGAAGTAGATGATATTCATTACATGAACCAGCATCACTGCTGAGTCGAAATACATATCTAAACAGCGGACATTTAAACGTGAAAAAATAGATATGCCGCTGATGGTGTGTTTGACGGAAAAGAAGCTTGAAAGAGATACTATTGAAATCCAGGACAACATTAAATCATGAGCCCGGATGTCAGGTCTTACAACAGGACAATGACCCCAAACACATCAAAAAAGTGGAAAAGGAATGGCTAAATCAGGCTAGAATTAAGGTTTTAAAGTGGTCTTCCCAAAGTCCTGACTTAAACGTGTGAACAATGCTGGAGAAACAAGTCCATGTCAGAAAACCAACACATTTAGCTGAACTGCACCAATTTTGTCAAGAAGAGTGATAAAAAAATTAAACCGGAAGCTTACCAGAAGCTTGTGGATGGCTACTAAAAGCGCTTCATTGCAGTGAAACTTGCCAAAGGACATGTAACCTTTTGACCCAGAAAATTTGGTCACATTTTCAGTAGACCCATAATAAATTCATAAAAGAACCAAACTTCATGAATGTTTTTTTGTGACCAACAAGTATGTGCTCTAATCACTATCACAAAGAAAGAGTTGTACAAATTATTAGAAACTCAAGACAGCCATGATATTATGTTCTAAGTGTATATAAACTTTTGAACACAATTTTATGTACATTTTTTCCCGGTTGTTTAAGAGCGGTGTACGGCAGTATGTGAGAATATACTGCATATATTCAATGCGCTAGCGTTTTATCTGTATTTTTTGTATCAATTGTAATGCTATTATTATGTTGTGTTCTTTTATCGCTATTACTTGTTGACTCAATCAAAGACCAAACATGTTTTTGATGTCTTTTAAAAAAGAAGGAAAAAAAGCTTCGACACAAAGGCCTACTGAAATGAGATTTTCTTATTTAAACGGGGATAGCAGGTCCATTCTATGTGTCATACTTGATCATTTCGCGATATTGCCATATTTTTGCTGAAAGGATTTAGTAGAGAACATCGACGATAAAGTTCGCAACTTTTGGTTGCTAATAGAAAAGCCCGGCCTGTAAAAGAAGTATGTGTGCGTGACGTCATGATTTGCAGGGCTCCACACATATTCACATTGTTTATAATGGGAGCCACCAGCAGTAAGAGCTATTCGGATCAAGAAAGCGACAATTTCCCCATTAATTTGAGTGAGGATGAAAGGTTTGTGAATTAGGATATTGATAATGAAGGACGAGAAAAGAAAAAAAAAAAGCGACGGCTCCGGGCGGCGGCAGTGTGAGCGTTTCAGATGTAATTAGACACATTTACTAGGATATTTCTGGAAGATCCCTTATCTGCTTATTGTTTTAATAGTGTTTTAGTGAGATTTTAAAGATTGTAAAGACATACCTCGAGGTCGGATGGCTGCGGTGAACACGCAGTGTCTCGGAGAGAAGCCGAGGAGCCAAGCTCACAGCTGCCTTTTTTGACAGCTGCTGCAGTATGACGAATAATCCACTGATGTCTTTAGTAACATATATGTCACAATTTCCCCATCCAAAAACATGCTGGTTGACGTAGAGAAAACATGTTCGCTTGACAACAAACAAAGAAACACCGGCTGTGTCTCGGTGCTAAAGACAGCTGCAATCCACCACTTTCCACCAACAGCATTTTTCTTTGTAGTCTCCATTATTAAATGAACAAATTGCAAAAGATTCAGCAACACAGATGTCCAAAATACAGTGTAATTATGCGATTAAAGCAGACAACTTTTAGCTGTGTTTGGTGCAGTGCTAATATTTCCTGACAGTCCATGACGTCATGCGTACGCGTCATCATTCCGTGATATTTTCAACAAGAAACTCGCGGGAAATTTAAAATTGCAATTTAGTACACTAAAAAGGCCGTATTGACATGTGTTGCAATGTTAATATTTCATCATTGATTTACAAACTATCAGACTGCGTGGTGGGTGGTAGTGGGTTTCAGTAGGCCTTTAAGAAAGACATTTTTTCACATAGTCGCCACGAGCTACAAAGGCGGATGCGCGCAAATTTTCAGGACTTATGGAGATCCCAAATAAATACAGTACACATCAACAGGTACCACACGGTAAGAAAAGTTGCTTTTGCATAATATTGCGAAACAAAACGTCAGATAGGTCTTATACACACACCATAATAATACTATTTTGTTGAAGCACAGTACAATCCATCAAGCGGTGCGGCTTCATAGCTTACCAAAGACGTACTAAAACATTTTGATAGATATTTGATTGCCGTGAGTAATGCCCTATATTTTCAATGGAACATATACAATTTTGGTTTTGTTCACTTGAGTCATATTGCAGCATATACGTATCTCTTATGTGCGACTGCCATCTACTGGTCACACTTATTTCTCAAAGTACCAAATAAAATTTCTCTATGGCACCACCTGTTGGTTTGCAAGTCTAAATCCCTAAACGGGATTATAAGACTTTTTGTCCGATGAGTACTTTTGAGGGCTTCACGGTGGAAGAGGGGTTAGTGCTGGGTTCAAATCCAGGAATACGAAGTTCCTGCAGTCCTGGGTTCAAATCCAGGCTCGGGATCTTTCTGTGTGGAGTTTGCATGTTCTCCCCGTGAATGCGTGGGTTCCCTCCGGGTACTCCGGCTTCCTCCCACTTCCAAAGACATGCACCTGGGGATAGGTTGATTGGCAACACTAAATTGGCCCTAGTGTGTGAATGTGAGTGTGAATGTCGTCTGTCTATCTGTGTTGGCCCTGCGATGAGGTGGCGACTTGTCCAGGGTGTACCCTGCCTTCCGCTTGATTGTAGCTGAGATAGGCGCCAGCGCCCCCCGCGACACCAAAAGGGAATAAGCGTTAGAAAATGGAAATGGAGTACTTTTTATTGAGAACACAAAAACATTGTTGGCATCCTGTGTTTGTGATAAAACTGCAGCTCTGGCAGACTTGTAAGGAATGTGCTTCATATTCACATGTTCTGGACCAAGTCGTCGGACTGAACTAACCAGCTGCCTAACGAACTATGTCATAATTAGATAGGATGAACAAAAAAGCAGTTTCATGACATCACCATCATGTAACAAGTGCTTATCGTCCAGCAAATTCAACTGCTGACACGTCATCTACCATGAATTGATTAACGTGGACCCCGACTTAAACAAGTTGAAAAACTTATTCGGGTGTTACCATTTAGTGGTCAATTGTACGGAATATGTACTGTGCAATCTACTAATAAAAGTATCAATCAATCAATCTTTGTGTTGTCTCTTGCCGGCGCTAACGACAACAACCGCAATTAGCCCCCCAACGCCCCGTCCTTATTATCTTTGGGAGAAAAACAAAGTGCACGTAATGCGAGCTCCTGCACAAAAGTAAACAACTTGCTTGGAAATGTGTGTCAGTGCGATTGTGCAAAGCTGTGTCGTGTCGGGTTTAGGGACCGTCTTGTAATTAACCAGAAGTGGGGGAGAAAGACTCCCCTCAGTTCGCTTTCAAACAAAAAAAAAACTTCCGGCGGGACCTTATTGTTTGGACCGAGGCATCACGGGTAGCTTTATTTACTGCTTTTTAATTGCTCTGGTGAAGTGAGGGCGAAACACCCTGCTGGAATCATCGCACAATGGCTGACAATAGTAATAAAACGCTGCACGCCGGTGGACCCACAATGAAGACATCACAGCAAGGAGAGTTGCTTGTCACGAGCTAAAAATGGAGTTTAACACAAACACACACATTTTGCAAGATTTTGTTTTGAGCGAACACACGCTTGTTTTGCTTTGAAATAACTGCCCACAAAAAAAATATATATATATATTTGCATGTACTATATGCAAAGGAATGTATTTTAAACTTGAATATTATGTGAGCACTCAAACAATATCATCCTCAACCCCAAGCTAAAATGATGGGATATCATTTTGAAGAAGAAAAAAAAAAAAAAAGCAAATAACAGACGACACTATTGTCTACTTTAGTCAACTATAGTCAGTCGAAATAGAAACTGTCCGGCTTTAAGAAACACTAAAATGAACCCAGAATAGAAAATGGTGGTAGTTAGTAATAGTTAAGTTTTGGATCAAGCAAAGAATCACTCAGTTCTGAGGAAAAAATTAAAATAAAAAAATAAACAAGAAACACTACCACACACCATCCCTCTGAAGGGGCGCCAATTTGCAGAATATAAAGAAAATAAAAATCAAACAATAAAATACGAACCGTAAGGCGGACTAAAATAATTTTCCCCCTCAAAACTCGACAGTGCGCCTTATAGCTCGGTGCACTTAATTAATGTACGGCAAATTCTGGTTTTGCTAACCGACCTTGAAGCAATTTTATTTGGTACATGGTGAAATGATAAGTGTGACCAGTAGATGGCAGTCAAACATAAGAGACACGCGTAGACTGCAAATTGATGGTTAAAGTAAATATACACCACCGACATTTTATACGTTCCACTGAAAATATAGAATATAGGTATCAAAATGTTTTAGTACGACATTGGTAAGCTATGAAGCCACACCGCTGGATGGATTGTCGACGCATTAAACATACAAGTATTATTGTGGTGTGTGTGTGTAAGGTAAGACATACAGTATCAGGCATTTTTTTTGCAATATTATGCAAAAGGAACTTTTCTTACCTTTCAGTACCTGCTAATCTGTGTTTGGGATCTGCATAATTCCTGAAAAATTGCGCAAGTCCGACTTCGTACTCCGTGTCGACACCGTAGTCAATAAGCTTCTTTTTCTCTATCTTCTTGTTATGGGACATTCATCCTCCACTGTTGCCATTTCTAATATAAAGTAGTGTAAAGTTCGTACTCACGTCTGTCAGTAAACATGCCATGAAAGCGCTAAAACAAACTGGTGTAGTGAGTTAAATTATTCACCCAAGGAACTTTAGTTATTACAGAGTTCTGGTCGGTTGGTTTTTCACGGGACACATTTCCGACGGATGGGGAGATGTTGCTCCGTTATTGATTGAAGTAAAGTCTGAATGTCATCAAAACAGTTAACTCCCGTCTTTTGACACTTCTTCCACTCCCGTCCTTGCACGCTACACCGCTGCAACAAAGATGACAGGGTGAAGACACTGCCGAAGGTGAGCCACGTAAATAAGACCGCCTACTACATGCTGCCGCTAGGTGACATCATACGCAAATACGGTATTAGCTTTCACTGTTATGCTGATGACACCCAACTCTACATGCCCCTAAAGCTGACCAACACGCCGGATTGTAGTCAGCTGGAGGCGTGTCTTAATGAAATTAAACAATGGATGTCCGCTAACTTTTTGCAACTCAACGCCAAAAAAACGGAAATGCTGATTATCGGTCCTGCTAGACACCGAACTCTATTTAATAATACAACTCTAACATTTGACAACCAAACAATTAAACAAGGCGACACGGTAAAGAATCTGGGTATTATCTTCGACCCAACTCTCTCCTTTGAGGCACACATTAAAAGCGTTACTAAAACGGCCTTCTTTCATCTCCGTAACATCGCTAAAATTCGCTCCATTCTGTCCACTAAAGACGCTGAGATCATTATCCATGCGTTTGTTACGTCTCGCCTCGACTACTGTAACGTATTATTTTCGGGTCTCCCCATGTCTAGCATTAAAAGATTACAGTTGTGGCTCACCTGCACTGGCTTCCTGTGCACTTAAGATGTGACTTTAAGGTTTTACTACTTACGTATAAAATACTACACGGTCTAGCTCCATCTTATCTTGCCGATTGTATTGTACCATATGTCCCGGCAAGAAATCTGCGTTCAAAGGACTCCGGCTTATTAGTGATTCCCAAAGCCCAAAAAAAGTCTGCGGGCTATAGAGCATTTTCCGTTCGGGCTCCAGTACTCTGGAATGCCCTCCCGGTAACAGTTCGCGATGCCACCTCAGTAGAAGCATTTAAGTCTCACCTTAAAACTCATTTGTATACTCTAGCCTTTAAATAGACTCCCTTTTTAGACCAGTTGATCTGCCGTTTCTTTTCTTTTTCTTCTATGTCCCACTCTCCCGTGTGGAGGGGGTCCGGTCCGATCCGGTGGCCATGTACTGCTCGCCTGTGTATCGGCTGGGGACATCTCTGCGCTGCTGGTCCGCCTACGCTTGGGATGGTTTCCTGCTGGCTCCGCTATGAACGGGACTCTCGCTGCTGTGTTGGATCCGCTTTGGACTGGACTCTCGCGACTGTGTTGTATCCATTGTGGATTGAACTTTCACAGTATCATGTTAGATCCGCTCGACATCCATTGCTTTCCTCCTCTCTAAGGTTCTCATAGTCATCATTGTCACCGACGTCCCACTGGGTCATTATTGTCACCAATGTCCCACTGGGTGTGAGTTTTCCTTGCCCTTATGTGGGCCTACCGAGGATGTCGTGGTGGTTTGTGCAGCCCTTTGAGACACTAGTGATTTAGGGCTATATAAGTAAACATTGATTGATTGATACTAAACGGCGCATCCTGAAGCAACTGTCAGAAAGCGGCTTGAAAATTATCCGTAAAAGAATCTATGCAACATTTTGACCAAATGACCACCATTATATGTTATGTAGACCACAAAGTAGTGTTTTTCATTTGACTCCTTTAATGCGCTTTATAATCTGGTGCGCCTTATATATGAAAAAAGCTCGAAAACGGACCGTTCATCAGTGCGCCCAATGGTCCGCAAAATACGGTATATACAAATGTTTGTATAACTTTGTTGCACCACCTCTGGCTTTTATAACATCTCAGTCTCTGAGGTATGGAAATACTAACGAATGGCAAACTTTTCTCTTCATAAATCTTGCTCCAACTTTCTCTGATTGCTGTTGTCAGATGAGCTTTGGGAGTGGAAGTCTTGTCATGGAACATTTATTTTTTCAATATCTACCACGGATTTTCAATTGGATTGAGATTTGGACTATTTGCAGGCCACGACATGACTTATGTAGCCTTCTTCAAAAAAAAAGTATTCAGTTTTTGCAGAATAGCAAGATGCATTATCATCTTGAAAAATGATATCATGCCCCAAAATCCTTTGACTGGTGGAACATGAAAAGTGGCCAAAATGTGAATGCAAACTGGTGCATTTATTGAACATGTAATCAGAGCCCAGTGCCATTACCTCACATGACTGTTTTTTTCAGGCAGTCGTCTTCATAAATCTCATTAAAACATGATTCATCACTAAATATGACTTTTGTCCCGTCATTCTAAGTCCACGATTGCTTTTCCATAGCCCATTGGAAAATCTATGTAATGCCATCTTTTGTTTAGCTTTTTTGTATTTAAATTCCTTTTCTTTCAGGTGGTTTCTTACAGTCCAGTCACAGATGGTAACTCCAGCTTTTGTTCTTTATTTGTTTTGTTATGCGATTTCTACTCTCAAGACATATAGCTTTAAGTTTTCTGTCTTGATGCTCTGATGTTTCCCTTGGCCTACCAGTTTACTTCTCTTTTACAACCCTCCCATGTTGTATGTGGTATGTACTTGGTCCATATTTTAAACAGCTGACTGAACAATAAAAATATTTTGAGACAATACGTGATGATTTATCGACCTTCTGAAGAAGTTGGATAATCATCTCCTTTGTTTCAATTTACAGTTCTCGTGTAGAAGCCATGATTAACGTGAATCCACCTCGTGCAACAACTCTCCTTTTTAATTACAGACTAATGACAGGCTTTAGTTTTCAATCCGAAACAGGTGTTAGCTTTTGAAAGGAAAAATTACAGGGTGATTACATATTTGTGTTCCTCAGAATTGAGTGATTCCATAGTTTCACTCTTCTTGATTTAAAAATGAAACTGTTAATAGCACAATTTATTTTTCTAAATTATTTTAGCGTTTGTTAAAGCCATTTAAAAGGACCAGTTGTGTGTAATGTTTTTTTTAATAGCTTTTTCCTACAAAATTAAATAAAGAAAATCCTCCAAATCTAGTGATTCCATAATTTTTCACATATATGGTTATCTGTCTGTTTTGGCTCTGCGATGAGATGCTGACTTGTCCAGGATGCACCCCGCCTTCCGCCCGAATGCAGCTGACATAGGCTCCAGCATCCCCCGCGACCCCAAAAGGGACAAGCGGTAGGAAAGGGATGGATGGAAATGGGGTGCTCAAAAATCAGATTGAAAGATCGATCACACTTTTATTTATTCAGATTATACATCAATATATAGTAGTCAAGAATCATTATTTATCAATATTTTTAAGAATTTTATTAAAACATTTTTTTTTAAATATAAGTAAATACATACCATATTTTCCTGACCATAGAGCACGATTATAAGGCGCACTGCCGATGACCGGGTCTATCCCGGTGTATTTTCATACAAAAGGTGCACTGGTATATAAGGCACATTAAAGGGGTCATATTATGATTTTATGATTATTTTCTTCTAAATGGAAAACACTTCTTTGTGGTCTACATAACATGAAATGGTCTTCTCCCCATCATCTTTGTTGTAGCGGGGTAGCGTGCAAGGACGGGAGTGGAAGAAGTAACAAAAGATGGAGCTAACTGTTTTAATGGCATTCCGACTTTACTTAAATCAAAAATGGAGCAGCAGCATCTCATCCATGGCTCACTCGTGCAATAAGACCGGAAATGTGTCCAGTGAAAAACCGTCCGACCGGAACTTTCTAATAACTTAATTTCCTTGAGTGAATGATATCAACTCACTAGACCGGTTTGTTTTAGTGCTTTCATGGCGAGTTTAATGACGGATATAAGTAAGAACTTTATACTATTTTATATTAGAAATGGCAACAGCGGAGGATGAATATACCATAACAAGAATGAGAATCAGCACTTCCAAATCCGAGTCCATGGTTCTCGCCCGGAAAAGGGTGGAATGCCATCTCCGGGTTGGGGGGGGAGACCCTGCCCCAAGTGGAGGAGTTCAAGTACCTAGGAGTCTTGTTCACGAGTGAGGGAATAGTGGATCGTGAGATCGACAGGCGGATCGGTGCGGCGTCTTCAGTAATGCGGACGTTGTACCGATCCGTTGTGGTGAAGAAGGAGCTGAGCCGGAAGGCAAAGCTCTCAATTTACCGGTCGATCTACGTTCCCATCCTCACCTATGGTCATGAGCTTTGGGTCATGACCGAAAGGATAAGATCACGGGTACAAGCGGCCGAAATTCGTTTTTTCCGCCGGGTGGCGGGGCTCTTCCCTAGAGATAGGGTGAGAAGCTCTGCCATCCGGGAGGGACTCAAAGTAAAGCCGCTGCTCCTTCACATTGAGAGGAGCCAGATGAGGTGGTTCGGGCATCTGGTCAGGATGCCACCCGAACGCCTCCCTATGGAGGTGTTCAGGGCACGTCCAACAGGTAGGAGGTCACGGGGAAGACCCAGGACACGTTGGGAAGACTATATCTCCCGGCTGGCCTGGGAACGGCTCGGGATCCCCCGGGAAGAGCTAGATGAAGTGGCTGGGGAGAGGGAAGTCTGGGTTTCCCTGCTTAGGCTGTTGCCCCCAAGACCCGACCTCGGATAAGCAGAAGAAGATGGATGGATGGAAAAAGATAGCGAAAAAGAAGACGCTTATTGACTACATAGTCCTCACGCACTACAAAGGCGGAAGCGCGCAAATTTTTAGGACTTATGGAGGATCCCATATACACATCAACAGGTACCAGAAGATAAGAAAAGGTGCTTTTTGCGTAATATTGCAAAACAAAACATCAGATATGTCTTATACACACACCATATTAATACTCGTAAGTTGAAGCACAGTACAATCCATCAAGCGGTGCGGCTTCATAGCTTACCAAAGTCGTACTAACATTTTGATAGATTTTTGAGCGCCGTGTATAATGTCCTATATTTTCAATGGAACATTAACAATTTTGGTGTTATTCACTTGAGTCATATTGCAGCATATACGTATCTCTTATGTGTGACTGCCATCTACTGGTCACACCATTTTACAATGTACCCAAAAAAATTAATTTGAGGTCGGTAAGCACAACCAAAATGATTGGGTAAATTAGGCACAACGGGTTTGGGTTTTGAGAAAATGAAAATATTTACACATTATACATGTATATAATATTTATTGTTAATATAAATAAAATTAATATTTACTGTCAAAAAATAGGACATTAATATAAAAATATGAATGTATGTTGTATAAAAGTATACAATATTTATTATCAATCAAATAATATTTACTATGACATTTTTTTAAATATAAAACATACAAATATATATTATGTAAAGGTATAAAATACTATCAATTATAAATATAATAATATTTCTATGAAAAAATCTAAACTTAATTTAAAAAAATACTTTTAAAGTGACCCGCCCTCCACATCATTTACGCGGCCTTGGAAAGGCTGGCAACAAAGCACTTTCTGACGAAATGTATTTGTTCTTTTATCTTTAAAAAAAATAAAAATATTGTTCGAAATTGCATACAAACCCCGTTTCCATATGAGTTGGGAAATTGTGTTGGATGTATATATAAACGGAATACAAAGATTTGGAAATCATTTTAAACCCATTTTCAGTTGAATATGCTACAAAGACAACATATTTGATGTTCAAACTGATAATCATCTTTATAATTTGATGCCAGAAACACGTGACAAAGAAGTTGGGAAAGGTGGCAATAAATACTGATAAAGTTGAGGAATGCTCATCAAACACTTATTTGGAACATCCCCCATGGGTGCAGACTAATTGGGGACAGGTACACCCCTTTGTCCACAACTGCGTGAGCAAATAGTCAAACAGTTTAAGAACAATGTTTCTCAAAGTGCAATTGCAAGAAATGTAGGGATTTCAACATCTACGCTCCATAATATCATCAAAAGGTTCAGAAAATCTTGAGAACACTCCACGTAAGCGGCATGGCCGGAAACCAACATTGAACGACCGTGACCTTCGATCCCTCAGACGGTACTGTATAAAAAAACGACATCAATCTCTAAAGGATATCACCACATGGGCTCAGGAACACTTCAGAAAACCACTGTCACGAAATACAGTTTGTCCCTACATCTGTAAGTGCAAGTTAAAGTTCTTCTACGCAAAGCGAAAGCCATTTATCAACAACATCCAGAAACGCCGCCGGCTTCTCTGGGCCCGAGACCATCTAAAATGGACTGATGCAAAGTGGAAAAGTGTTCTGTGGTCTGACGAGTCCACATTTTAAATTGCTTTTGGAAATATTCGACATTGTGTCATCCGGACCAAAGGGGAAGCGAGCCATCCAGATTGTTATGGACGCAATGTCCAAAAGCCAGCACCTGTGATGGTATGGGGGTGCAATAGTGCCCAAGGCACGGGTAACTTACACATCTGGGAAGGCAACATTAATGCTGAAAGGTATGTACAGGTTTTGGAACAACATATGCTGCCATCTAAGCGCCGTCTTTCTCATGGATGCCCCTGCTTATTTCAGCAAGACAATGCCAAGCCACATTCAGCACGTGTTACGGCAGCGTGGGTTCGTAAAAAGAGTGCGGGTAATTCCCTGGCCCGCCTGCAGTCCAGACCTGTCTCCCATCGAAAATGTGTGGCGCATTATTAAGCGCAAAATACGAAAGCGGAGACCCCGGACTGTTGAACGACTGAAGCTCTACATAAAACAAGAATTGGAAATAATTCCACTTTCAAGCTTAAACAATTAGTTTACTCAGTTCCCTAACGTTTATTGAGTATTATTAAAAGAAAAGGTGATGTAACACAGTGGTGAACATGCCCTTTCCCAACTACTTTGCACGTGTTGCAGCCATGAAATTCTAAGTTAATAATTATTTGCAAAAAAATATTAAGTTCTTGAGTTTGAACATCAAATATCTTGTCTTTGTAGAGCATTCAACTGAATATGGGTTGAAAAGGATTTGCAAATCATTGTATTCCGTTTATATTTACATCTAACACAATTTCCCAACTCATACGGAAAGAGGGTTTGTACGTTGTACACTTTATCTCATCATGTCAAGCATTTTATATTTTTTGTTTTCAAAAATATATACTTAAATATCTGCCTTGACTTATGACTTTAAAGCAAACTATCCATGAATCCATGAAAAATATATGAATATAAATACAATATATATTATATTAAGATATAACATGACAATCACAACCATTAGGTAATGCAAATGGTGTAACAAGGGTATCATATGTTTATATATATTTATTTTCACACAGTTCATAATTGCAATGTGGCTGTGAGTAAAAACGAGTTAAACACCCGTGATTATATTATGTAAAGAAATAAACGTAAATATTTGTGATAAGATGCTGCATGCATGGCTGGAGTTCGGGATGTAAAAGGAAGTACAGTTTCTCACATTACTAAGTGTAAAAAGAAGTTAACCTGTTAATAGTGAAACTTTTTTAAAGACCACAATAGCACAACAGCTGACAGTTGTAATAAAATGCTGCAGAGGAACAACAAGAACAGCGATGGACACCAACATACCGGACAAATTGAGTACAAAAAAAAAAAAAGTATATTTTGGATGCAAATTTCCCGGAGGAGAGGAACTAATCCGAGCAGGCGGGAAGCAGGGATGAGAACGGAACTGTTGTCCTAGGAAATGATTGCTCTCCCACCTCGACGTGACAGCCATGAGAGGCTCTGCGCTCCAGGACCTCTGAAGCGGAACGGCGGAGGAGACGTGCGAGCGTCGCATACAACACACACACCTGAACATACACACCTTTGCACAAAAACACACACACACACACACACACACACACACACACACACACACACACACACACGGATCGGGGATGAGGAGGTAGGTCACTTGCAGGGGGAGATTAGCGACTGTCGACTGCTGCTGTCCCTAAATCTCGGAAGGCTCCTCTAGCTGTTATGTGCTTAAAGAGTCATTTAAGTCCTAATTGTACTCCATGACAGCGTTTTAACAACTTTTTCTGCCTCAGGACTTAAATTACACCCAAACTTATAACACTACATCACGTAATGTCATATAGACGAAATTAGTGAGACATTTTATTTGTCGGACTTTACACATTTTTCTATGTCGGTTAACAAATTGTACGATTTTCCCTCACAGATTTTGTATAACATTTTTTCAAGACATATTTATACTTTCGGCCAAAAGTAAGTGATAATAATGGCTCATCTTAGTTTTAATTATTATGTTTTGACTTGTTAAAGTTGAGTTAAAGTACCACTGACAGTCTCACACACACACAAGGTATGGTGAAATTACTCTGCATTTGGCCCACTCCCTAGGAGCTGAGGGGAGCAGTGAGCAGCAACGGTGGCAGCGCTCACAAACCATTTTGGTGATTCAACCCCCAATTCCACCCTATCCAGAGTGCCAAGCAGGTAGGTAATGGGTCCCATTTTTATAGTCTTTGGTATGACTAGGCCGGGGTTTGAACTCACGACCTATAAGGGGGACAATGCTAACAACATGGCGGCTAATCTTGGTGCTAATTTATCTTGACTTTGACAACTATTGGCAAATAAAATTTTTGATGCACTTCATCTTCAACCCGTCATCAATAACACACGTCCACACTGGCGAGCCTTTGACAAGTGCCGTTAAACGATAGCAGCAAGAAGTACCAGAATTTAATGCTAACAAGACTGCTATCATCAGCTGTGCAACGCAAGTGGAGATTAAACTTTGTTTGTGCACATTACCTTTATTGCGTCATCATTGGCGAGCAATTGGCGTGAGCGATGTAAAATGACAACACGGGACAAGGAATGCTAACTACAGGGAATGCTAACAAAATGGCTAACATTTGACAGAACAACTGTGCATCAGGACGGTCTCCTGATGGCCCCACTATGGACTGGATTCTCACTATTATGTTAGACCCACTCGACGTCCATTGCATCCGGTCTCCCCGAGAGTGGGGGTCACCCACATCTGCAGTCCTCTCCAAAGTTTCTCATAGTTACATTGACATCCCACTGGGTTGTGGGTTTCCTTGCTCTCATGTGGGCTCTGAACCGAGGATGTTGTCGTTGTTTGTGCAGCCCTTTGAAACACGTGTGATTTAGGGCTATATATATATATATATATATATATATATATATATATATATATATATATATATATATATATATATATATATATATATATATATATATATATATATATATATATATATATATATATATATATATATATATATATATATCCATCCATCCATTTCCTACCGCTAATTCCCTTTCGGGGTCGCGGAGGGCGCTGGCGCCTATCTCAGCTACAATCGGGCGGAAGGCAGGGTACACCCTGGACAAGTCGCCACCTCATCGCAGGGCCAACACAGATAGACAGACAACATTCACACTCACATTCACACACTAGGGCCAATTTTGTGTTGCCAAACAACCTATCCCCAGGTGCATGTCTTTGGAAGTGGGAGGAAGCCGGAGTACCCGGAGGGAACCCACGCATTCACGGGGAGAACATGCAAACTCCACACAGAAAGATCCCGAGCCTGGATTTGAACCAAGGACTGCAGGAACTTCGTATTGTGATGCAGACGCACTAACCCCTCTGCCACCGTGAAGCCATATATATATATATATATATATATATATATATATATATATATATATAATTGATTGATTGATTGATTGAAAAACTAACGCCCATGGTTTCTGCACATACTAGACCAGTTCTAACTTAGAGGAACTAAGTAGGGCAATCCACAGTAACATGCACTCAAGTCTACAATATGGCTGAAACGAGTGTAAAGGTGAGGGCTCTGAGTATCTTACAAAAACATATTAAGAATGTCGTAAACAGTTTTTAATGCTCTATGAAAAACTTCAATTAATAATAATCCAACTTTGCGAAAATGTGTTATTCCATGATCAGACGGACGACTATATACAAATTGTGAAAGATGTGATATTAAATTACTGTCCAATTAAATATATGTGTTATGTTTTTATTCTGACATTCAATGAAAACAATGTGTTCTGTGTTTCTGATGGAAAAGGTAAAAGTCATAAATTAATAAATTAATTTGCTTACTGTTAGTCAGTTTTACTGTATTTTTTTAAATCCTAAAAATACATTTTCTTCATTGGTTTAATTTAAAAAAAAACTATTGAAGACACCTGTACATGCTTTTTGCTGGGAGGGACATTTAATCTAATTTTCATATCTTTTAAAGTTTTTCCATCTGCAAAACTAACAACAAAATGGATTTGGCTGCAAGATTAGTGGAAGTTGGCAAGATTTACCGACGTCAAACAAGACAGCAACTGGTTTGAGTTGTAACAATTTTCAAAATAAATACAGTATTTTTTAGACGACAAGCCACCCTCAAAATTTTTAAATTATCTGAAAAATCGACAGTGCGCCTTATAAACCCGGTGTACATAATGTACGGAATAATTGAGGTGGTGCTTACTGATCTCAAAGCTATTTTATATGCTACATTGTGTAATGATAAGTGTTACCGGTAGAAGGCAGTCACACATAAGACAAACCGTATTTTTCGGATTATAAGTCGCTTTAAAACGCCATTGACGTGTTTGTCCAGTTTAAAATCGCTGTCTATAGTAACGCCAAAGCTGGTGATTTTACAACAAAAGATGAGAGGGAGAAGACGCTGTCAAAGGCGAGCCCTGGAAATAAGACCGTACAACAAAACGTTGTATCCTAAAGAGACGGCCTGAAGATGGTCTGTAAAACATCATCCATGCAACATTTTGACCGAAGAACCACCATTACATGTTATGTAGACCCCAAGGAAGTGTTTTCCATTTTTAAAAAAAAAAATCATAATATGACCCCTTTGAATCTGGCGCGCCTTTTGTATGAAAATAGAACTGAATAGACCCTCTCATCTGCAATCCGTCTTAAAATCCGGTGCGCCCTATGGGCCGAAAAATATGATCATCTTCTTTTCGGTGTGTCTTAACTTTCCGATAACAGACATGGAGATGTGTGTTTTTTTGTTGAACAGCTGCGATATTGTTGGCATTAATTGCCATCCATCCATCCATCTATTTTCTTCCGCTTATCCGAGGTCGGGTCACAGGGGCAGCAGCCTAAGCAGGAAAGCCCAGACTTCCCTCTCCCCAGCCACTTTGACTAGCTCTTCCCGGGGGATCCCGAGGCGTTCCCAGGCCAGCCGGGAGACAGTCTTAACAAAGTGTCCTGGGTCTTCCCCGTGACCTCCTACCGGTTGGACGTGCCCTGAACACCTCCCTTAGGGAGGCGTTCGGGCGGCATCCTGACCAGATGCCCGAACCACCTCATCTGGCTCCTCTTGATGTGGAGGAGCAGCGGCTTTACTTTGAGCTCCTTTCGGATGGCAGAGCTTCTCACCCTATCTCTAAGGGAGAGTACCGCCACCCGGCGGAGGAAACTAATTTTGGCCGCTTGTACCTGTGATCTTATCCTTTCGGTCATGACCCAAAGCTCATGACCATAAGTGAGGATGGGAACGTAGATCGACCGGTAAATTGAGAGCTTTGCCTTCCGGCTCAGCTCCTTCTTCACCACAACGGATCGGTACAACGTCCGCATTACTGAAGACGCCGCAGCGATCCGCTTGTCGATCTCACGATCCACTCTTCCCCCACTCGTGAACAAGACTCCTAGGTACTTGAACTCCTCCACTTGGGAGAGAACCATGCACTCGGACTTGGAGGTGGTGATTCTCATTCAGATCTAGTGAGAGCTGAAGATCCCGGCCAGATGAAGCCATAAGGACCACATCATCTGAAAAAAGGAGAGACCTAATCCCGACTTGACTGCGCCTAGAAATTCTGTCCATAAAAGTTATAAACAGAATCGGTGACAAAGGACAGCCTTGGCGGAGTCCAACCCTCTCTGGAAACGTGTCCGACTTACTGCCAGCAATGTGGATTAATCAATTAATTAATTAATTGCCATCACTTAAAAGTAAACCGGAAACATTAGGGGGAGCTCTAGAGACAAACACCTTACTTTTATATAAGATGTAATAGAGTTACGACCTCTTTTAGGTAAGTGTGGCAAACTTCTGCCCGTCGCTATGCCTGCCGATAACGCAAACACCAACGTACAACAAAGCCCCCATGAAAAATTCAACAGCCAATCAGCTGGCAATTATTCTCTTTAATCTCCCGGAGGCAGCCAATGGGGATGTGCCTGCGGTGGTGGTGGTGCTGGTGTTGCTGGCGGGGGTTTGCGCGCCTTGGCTTCTCTGCGGGCTGCAGATTCCAAACACTACTTTTGCATGATGTATAAAAGAAAATGAAGACTTTTCAGGACTGCAGCACTTTTCCTCTTTAGCATGCTGGGTATCAAGCTAGAAGAGCCATACAATATTGTTTAGGGCCAACACAGGAACCTGTCCTGGTCGACTGCAAAGATGTGTGGCTTGATGGCTGCCCTGTATTTCCAGTTGACTTATGGGGGTCAAATGTGAAGTTTAATAATGGTAATGGCTCATCAACATATTATGCTTTGATAAATGTTCATGCTTTTGTGAGCTGAAGTTGAAGTTACACCAGACTATTTATTGTGACGATCACTTTTTACACGCGCAACGTTTTCTCGCATTTATCAATGTTCAATGTTTACTTGCACGGCTTTACTTGTCTTTACAATAATAGATATATAGACCCTAACCAACAAATTGGAATATCATGGAAAAGTGTATTTATTTCAATAATTCTATTAAAAAACATTAAAACTTCCATAGATTTCAGATTCAGGGTCCGCAACTTAAACGATTTCAAGTATTAAGTTGTTTATTTGTACATACCGTATTTTCCGGAATATAAGGTGCACTTAAAATGCTTTTTTTCCCTCAAAACTTGACAGTGCGCCTTATAACCCTGTGCTCTTAATGTACGTAATAATTCTGGTTTTGCTCACCGACCTTGAAGCTATTTTATTTGGTACATGGTGTAATAAGTGTGACCAATTGATGGCGTCAAATATAAGAGATATGTGAAGACTGCAATGTAATGGCAGTCGCACACAATAATAATAATAATAATAGATTTTAATTGTAAAAAGCACTTTACGTTGAGCAAACAACCTCAAAGTACCACAGTGTAAAAAACACTAATAATAAAAATAAAATATAAAACTAGAAACAGCACAAAAGCTACAACCAGCATGCATGTCTATAGAAAGGCTTTTTTAAAAAGATGGGTTTTTAAGCCTTTTTTAAAAGCATCCACAGTCTGAGGTGCCCTCAGGTGGTCAGGGAGAGCGTTCCACAGACTGGGAGCAGCGGAGCAGAAAGCATAGAAAGAAAGAAATACATGTAGACTGCAATAAGACTCAAGTACACAACGCCAACATTTTATATGATCTATTGAAAATATAAAACATTACACACTGCGCTCAAAAATCCATCAAAAATATTTTAGTACGACTTTGGTAAGCTATGAAGCTGCACCGCTTGATGGATTGTGCTGTGCTCCAACTTACGAGTATTATTATGGTCTGTGTATTAGGTAAGACAATATTTGGCGTTTTGTGTCACAATTTAATGCAAAAGCAACTTGTTTTACCTTCTGGTACCTGCTGATCTGTATTTGGGATCCGCATACGTCCTGAAAAATTTAGTCTGTGCCGACCACGTCGTCGATAAGCTTCTTCTATTTCTCGGTCTTCTTGTTATGGGACATTCATTCTGTGCTGTTGCAATTTTTGATATAGTGTAAAGTTCTTAATTATATATGCCATGAAAGCGCTAAAATATCCCAGTCTAGTGAGTTTACAATATTTACCTTAAGAATTTTAGTTGAAGTTAAAAAGTTAAAGTACCAATGATTGTCACACACATACTAGATGTGGCAAAATTATTCTCTGCATTTGACCCATCACCCTTGATAACCCTCTGGGAGGTGAGGTGAGCAGTGGGCAGCAGCGGTGCAGCGCCCGGGAACCATTTATGGTGATTCAACCCCCAATTCCAACCCTTAATGCTGAGTGCCAAGCAGGGAAGTAATGGGTCCCATTTTTATAGTCTTTGGTATGACTCGACCAGAATTTGAACTCACGACCTACCGATCTCAGGGCAGACACTCTAACCACTAGGCCACTGAGTAGGTATATATTTACAGAGTTCCGGTCGGACGGTTTTTCGCGAGATACATTTTTGGTGGATGAGGAATTGCTGCTCCGTTATTAAGTAATCTCTGAATGTCATTAAAACAGTTAGCTCCATCTTTTAAGACGTCTTCCTCTCCCGTCCTTGCACGCTACACCGCTACAAAAAAGATGACGGAGAGAAGACGCTGTCGAAGGTGAGCCACGTAAATAAGACCGCCCACAAAACGGGGCATATCAAAGAGACTGTGAGAAAAGGAAGACTTGGAGATGGTCTGCAATCTATGCAACATTTTGACCAAAAAAAACACCATTACATGTTATGTTGACCATAATGAAGTGTTTTCAATTTAGAAAAACATGTTTTAAATATGACACCTTTAATGCGCCCTATATATATATATATATATATATATATATATATAAGTGAAGTGAATTATATTTATATAGCGCTTTTTCTCTAGTGACTCAAAGCGCTTTACATAGTGAAACCCAATATCTAAGTTACATTCAAACCAGTGTGGGTGGCACTGGGAGCAGGTGGGTAAAGTGTCTTGCCCAAGGACACAACGGCAGTGACTAGGATGGCGGAAGCGGGAATCGAACCTGCAACCCTCAAGTTGCTGGCACGGTCACTCTACCAACCGAGCTATATATATATATATATATATATATATATATATATATATATATATATATATATATATACATATCTGCCTACCGCCCGATTGTAGCTGAAATAGGCGCCAGCGCCCCCCGCGACCCTGAAAGGGAATAAGCGGTAGTAAATGGATGGATGGATGGATATATATATATATATATATATATATATATATATATATATATATATATATGAAAAAAATAATCGAAAGTGTGCTTTATAATCTGGTGCACCAGATTACAGGGCATGAATTGGCAACACCAAATTGGCCCTAGTGTGTGAATGTGAGTGTGAATGTTGTCTATGTGTTGGCCCTGTGATGAGGTGGCGACTTGTCCAGGATGTACCACGCCTTCCGCCCGAATGCAGCTGAGATGGGCTCCAGCAACCCCCCGCAGTTGTGTGATCCAACAGGACAATGACCCCAAACACACGTCAAAAGTGGTAAAGGAATGGCTAAATCAGGCTAGTATTAAGGTTTTAGAATGGCCTTCGCAAAGTCCTGACTTAAACGTGTGGACAATGCTGAAGAAACAAGTCCATGTCGGAAAACCAACAAATTTAGCTGAACTGCACAAATTTTGTCAAGAGGAGTGGTCAAGAATCCAAAAAGAAGCTTGTGGATGGCAACCAAAATCGCCTTATTGTAGTGAAACTTGCCAAGGGACAAGAAGATTTGTTTACATTTCCAGTAGACCCATAATACATTTCTTTAAGGACCAAACTTCATGAATGTTTTTTGTGACCAACAAGTATGTGCTCCAAACACTCTATCACAAAATAGTTGTAGAAATTATTGGAAACTCAAGACAGCCATGACATTATGTTCTTCACAAGTGTATGTCAACTTTTGGCCACAACTGTACACACATAAGCAAATATATGAACAGATGAATGGCTGAGTACAGAGGAGACGTGAGCAAACACTATCACAGGGAAGAAAAGAGACATCCAGGACATTTAAAATGTCTTGAATCCCTTGCCCTGCAAAAACGATGCAAGTTTGAATGAACCTTTATCGATAGTAGGGGTTGTTTTCTGTCAATTTAGCTCGTGTTGACAGCCACTCCTGTCCAATCCATCCTCGCAAACACAGGCGCCGTCTTTTGCGCTGATCGATCGGCACGCGCAGCGGCTCGATGCCAACGACTGTGCCCTGGTCTTACCTATCCGAGAGCATCATCAATCAGACGAGACTGGGAAGAGACGCGGATCCTACACTTTGACGACTAAGCCGAATCGTAAATAAACGGATCATCAACTTTTCCGTCATGTGGTTGTAGTTATCACGGACGGACGCAGGGACGGACCGATGGATCAATGGTGTAAAAGCAGCAACCTCCTGACAGGCTCCTTAGCCGCATGGCTGAGTGTATAACGAGCGATGCCAGAGAACACCTACGCACAAAGGGCCCATCAAAGACGAGGGTATTTAGTGTGGCGTCGAGGGGAAGGCGAGCGCACACAGACACATCAGTGCGCCAAATGCTGCTACACACATGTTCGTTTTATTGGCGCACATGTGCTCGCTGACATTGATATACTCCATTGTACGCACACACACACGCGCACACACACACACACACACACACACACACACACACACACACAGCACTAAGGGACTCAATAGTGCTGATTTTCCTTGTCAGCTGCTGGGCAGGCACTGCTTTAAAGAGACATCAATCTGTGATGTCAGCACTTACCTAATGAACCTTCTCGGATCGATGGAGGCGCTGGTCCGCTACACGCCCCAACTGTGCCGCCTGCCTCGCTTTTATGTTTTTCTCTCCCGCTCAAACCCTATATATTTCAACATCACAGGGCTACGGTCCCGTTCGGATCGAGGTAAAACCAGTGATCGGGCGAAAGAGGGAGATGAACAGCATGACGTTGTCATTAGAAAACATTATTTGTAAATAAAGCCATAAAAATGGTGTCAATTTTCCAAAAATTAACTACCCTTACGTTGTCCGCTGGTAAAGTCGGCGGGTATGTTGTCAACAGAAGCATATATATATATATATATATATATATATATATATATATATATATATATATATATATATATATATTTTTTTTTTTTTTCATATTTTTTTTTCTTTTATTTTTTTAATTTTTTTTTTTTACAACATCATGTGGGGTATTAATTATGGGGGTACAAAAAATCATTTACATCAGAAATAGGTTTAGTCTTCGTCCCGATTCTAAATTGATTCATAAATTTCAAAAATTATATACAAAAAAAAAAAAAATTACATATATACATATATATATATATATATATATATATATATATATATATACAAACACACATTTATAAATACATATATTCATACACATTAAAAATGTTTGGTGTACATTTCATATATATATATATATATATATATATATATATATATATATACACAGACAGAAATACCCATTTTTTTATATATATAGATTTATTTATTAAAGTTAAATTGAGCAAATTGGCTATTTCTGGCAATTTATTTAAGTGTGTATCAAACTGGTGGCCCTTCGCATTAATCAGTACCCAAGAGGTAGCTCTTGGTTTCAAAAAGGTTGGTCACCAACCTTTTTGAAACCAAGAGCTACCTCAAATTGAGCCAAGCTATATTTCTAACAAGGACAAATCATTATTTCGTTTAGATTTTCCAGAACAAAAATTTTAAAAGAAATTCAAAAGACTTTGAAATATAATTTTAAATTTGATTCTACAGATTTTCTCGATGTTCCAGAATAATGTTTTTGAATTTTAATCAGAACAAGTTTGAAGAAGCTAAAATGAAGAAATAAATTAAAATGTACTTATTATTGTTTACAATAAAAAATATATATATACTTGAACATTGATTTAAATTGTCAGGAAAGAAGAGGACGGAATTTAAAAAGGTAAAAATGTATATGTGTTTGAAAATCCTAAAATCATTTTTAAAATTGTCTTTCTGAAAGTTATAAGAAGCAAAGTAAAAAAATAAATGAATTTATTTAACATGCGAAGACCAAGTCTTTAAAATATTTTCTTGGATTTTCAAATTCTATTTGAGTTTTGTCTCTCTTAGAATTAAAGATGTCGAGCAAAGCGAGACCAGCTTGCTAGTAAATAAATACAATTCAAACAAAATAGAGGCAGCTCACTGGTAAGTGCTGCTATTTGAGCTATTTTTAGAACAGGCCAGCGGGTGACTCATCTGGTCCTTACGGGCGACCTGGTGCCCGTGGGCACTGCGTTGGTGACCCCTGGTATACAGTATCAAGCCGTGCTCCTCCCTCACACAATACATCAGCTGACAAAGGCGGTGCTTGCAACTATGGAGGCCTGTGTGAGACGCTGCACAATTAGATTAGTTCCATTTCCTTTGATGGCTGCCAGCCGCCCCCTGTCCCGCCTCTGAATGTGACACCGTGATGCCCCGGCCTTCCCTCGCCACTTAATTGACCAGAATAAACATATTATATCGCGATAAGTGTCGCCATTGTAACAAATTGTACGGCGTGACTGACACGCATCACGGCATTAACCGTGCATCTTTTATCGGCGACCGGCCGCCTTTTTTTTTTTTTTTCAATAAACAATCCCCGTCGACGTCGAGGGGAGGGGTTCGATGGCGGGGCGAGGCAAATGGGAGCGCGGCGGCCTGCCATCCCACGTTCACCCACTTAGCTATTCAAAAAGTCATCTCCTTCCATCAGCGCCTCGCTCGCCGCCGCATGAGAAGCATTATCTTTCCACGGGGGCTATCACTCACAAATGCTTTTCTCCGGTTTGGCCAGCCCGCCAGATAGCTTGTGTATGTCGTGTGTGCATCTTGCAGCACACTGCACCGGGTGTCTGTTGTCAAGGGCGCTGCAGTAAACCTTCCCGGGCTCCAAAGGGTGGAAGATAGATGGCTTTTGTACGCTCACATCTTACCACAATGCTGGTTAGCACTGTCAGCTCAAGAGCAATAATAGTTCGGGTTGGATCCAAGACTGAGGATACTTTTCCGCTAGGCCAACAATATAGTTTTTCCTTGCCTTTCCTTGGGATTTTTAGGGTTTGCCAGGCCCATTGCAAAAGGCCTCCTTTGGGAGTCCTTTTGCAATGGGCCAAAGGACCCTATTGAAACTGTAAGGTTTTATTCTTTCTTTATTATTAGGGTTTGCCAGGCCCATTGCAAAAGGACTCCCAAAGGAGTCCTTTTGCAATGGGCCAAAAGGACCCTATTGAAACTGTAAGGTTTTATTATTCTTTATTATTATTATTATTATTCCGCAGCGTCGCGCTGTAATTTGACCCCCTTAACATTCTTCAAAACTCACCAAATATTACACACACATCGGTACAGCAAACCTCCCCAACTTAATAAGCAACCGAACCCCACAAATCAAAATTGCGCCCTAGCGCCTCCTAGGAAAAAAAAAAAAACAGACTGCTTGTAACTTCCGTTAGGAATGTCGTAGAGACATGAAATAAAAACTTCTATGTAGGGCTGACTTAGACCTAAATTTCATAATTGTATCTTCAAAAATTTTGCAAAAACCCATTCAAAGCAACATTTTTGCAAAAAATGCTATTTTTGCCTCTTTGAGCTGTAATTTGACCCCCTTAAAGGGGAACAATATCACAATTTCAAAAGTGTTAAAAACAATAAAAATCAGTTCCCAGTGGCTTGTATTTTTTGAATTTTTTTTCAAAATTTTACCGGTCTCGGAATATCCCTAAATAAAGCTTTAAAGTGCCTTACTTTCGCTCTCTGCCAAGACACTGGCCATCTCACTGTGACGTCACACAGTGCTGCCAATGTAAACAAACAATGGGAATAGCACAGCAAGATATAGTGACATTAGCTCGGATTCAAACTCGGATTTCAGCGACTTAAGCGATTCAACGGATTACGCATGCATTGAAACAGATGGTTGGAGTATGAAAGTATTGAAGAAGAAACTGAAGCTATTGAGCAAATAGCTATTGACGCTATTCATAGCCATAGTATGGCCGAATAGCTGCGTTAGCATCGCCGGTAAAATGTGCGGACCAAACGATCAGGACTTTCGCATCTTGTGACACTGGAGCAACTTAAATCCGTCGATTGGTAAGTGTTTTTTTCGCATTAAATGTGGGTGGAAGGAAACGCAATATAGTTGCAAATGCATCTACAGGTTATCCATACATCTCTGTACCATGTTTTTTAGCACCGCCGGTAAATAGCATGTTAGCATCGATTAGCTTTGCATGTTAGCATCGATTAGCTGGCAGTCAACATCAACAGAACTCACCTTTGTGATTTTGTTGACTATCGTTGCAAATGCATCTGCAGGTTATCCATACATCTCTGTGCCATGTCTGCCTTAGCATCGCCGGTAAAATGTGGAGCACATTCAATGAGGGTCTGGCGGCAGACACTTTCGCATCTTCGGGCCAGTGGTGCAACTTGAATCCCTCCCTGTTAGTGTTGTTACACCCCCCGACAAAACACCGTCGAGGCATGATGTCTCCAAGGTTCCAAAAAATAGTCAAAAAAACGGAAAATAACAGAGCTGAGACCCGGTGTTTGTAATGTGTTGAAATTGAAAATGGCGGGTGTGTTACCTCGGCGACGTCACATTCTGACGTCATCGCCTCCAGCGCGATAAACAGAAAGGCATTTAATTTGCCAAAATTCACCCATTTAGATTTCGGAAATCAGCTAAAAAAATAGATGGTCTTTTTTCTGCACCATCAAGGTATATATTGACGCTTACATAGGTCTGGTGATAATGTTCCCCTTTAAAATGCTTCAAAACTCACCAAACTTGGCACACACATCAGGACTGGCGAGAATTGCGATCTAATAAAAAAAAAAAAAACCCCAAAGCTCAAAATTGCGCTCTAGCGCAATTTTTAAATAATACACAACAAAAACTGCTCCTACTGAGAAAACACAGACACAATTGCTTGTAACTTCTGGTAGGAATATCGGAGACATAAAACAAAAACTTCTATGTACATCTCACATAGACCTATATTTTAATAATTGACATCCTTCAGCAAAAATTAACAGGAAGTCGGCAATTGCCCCTTCAAAACAAAAGTTTTGTAAACACCGTCACCTTTCTTTAAACATTGTCTATTCTGAGCGCGTTTGTCGTTTCGGCTTCAAACTCGCACAGGACAGCGATTGCACCCTTCTGATTATAATTTATTGAAAGAGTTTTGATTACTGCTCCGGTTTTGATTTTACGCGCCTTCAAATAACCTCTGCGCAAAGATTCCTAAAACATGTCATTTTTGCCTCTTTGAGCTGTATTTTCACCCCCTTAAAATGCTTCAAAGTGCAAGTTTAAGCTCTACTATGCAAACTGAAAGCAATTTATCAACAACATCCAGAAAGGCCGATCTGTAATTTGACCCCTTCAACATGCTTCAAAACTCACCAAATTTTACACACACACCAGGACTGGCGAAAATTGCCATCTAATAAAAAAACAAACCCCAAAAATCAAAATTGCGCTCTAGCGCCACCTAGGAAAAAACCCTGACAAAACTGATTGTAACTTCTGTTAGGAATGTCGTACAGACATGAAACAAAATCCTCAATGTAGGTCTGACTTAGACCAGGGCTTGAGTCATGGGGGCAGAAGCCGAATTGCGGACCCGACCAACGCTGCTTGCAGCTTTAATTTACTTTGCTATTGTTACTCCACATTGACTCTTGCCTGTTTGAGATTTCTTCCATGCCAAGGAGTTTGAGTTCAGATTATGTCCCTTTCCTTATAAGGGAGTTTTTCCTTACCTCCATCACTCCAAACTGAGTGATGGTTCTGTTTGAGGTTTTTTCTAAGTTGTTCCTTGCTGCCATCACTGTCAGTTGTGTTCAATGTGTTTTTCCTAGCCTCTAACGCCTCAAAATGTGTCAGGTTTTTTTTTCATACAAGGGATTTTCCCCTTTCTTTTGTTGCCTGTTTTTTTTTTTTTTGATTGATATATTTTTATTTCAAATATGCAAAAAAACAAGAGCAAGGTTGATCCAATGCAGTGCTATAGCCTTAACAGCCATTATAACAAAACGGAAACAATGGAGAATAAAAAACGAAAGCAAATGAACATTGGACTTTTCTTCTTTTTTTTTTTAAACATGTGTAAAAAAAATAAAAAATACAAATCTGTTTGAGGTTTCTTCCATAACAAGTACTCCCACATTGACTTCAAATTATCTATGAGGGATTTTTTCTTTCCCTCCATCACTCCAAACTGAGTGATGGTTCTGTTTGAGGTTTCTTCTAAGTTGTACCTTGCTGCCATTACTCCACACAAATTTTCAGTTTTGTTCAAAGTGTTTTTAATGGGGAAATCGTCGCTTTCTCGGTCCGAATTGCTCTTACTGCTGGTGGCTCCCATTAAAAACAATGTGAATATGTGAGGAGCCCTGCAACTCGTGACGTCACACGCACATACTTCCGGTAAAGGCAAGGCTTTTCTAATAGCGACCAAAAGTTGCAAAGTTTATCGTCGATGTTCTCTACTAAATCCTTTCAGCAAAAATATGGCAATATCGTGAAATGATCAATATGACACACAGAATGGACCTGCTATCCCCGTTTAAATAAGAAAATCTCATTTCAGTAGGCCTTTAAGGACAAAGCTTTGCTTTGCTGCCATTATTCCACAAAAATTGTCAATTGTGAAAAACCCCCGATTGTGAACAATAGGAACTCTGAAAAAAATGCAGTTCCTCTTTAAGAACGCATGTTGCGATTTGAGTTTTTTTTCCTCATGAAGTTTTTCCTTGCCTCCATCGCTTAAGTGTTTGCCATTTCTTTCTCTGTGCTTCTAAACTTGCTCCATGTAAAGTGTTGACCGCAGCGAGCCATTTGGTGACGATGTCATGCCTCAGCTGGCTAGTTTGCTGCTGACACATACACATAAGGCTTCATTTGGAATCAGTGTTTGCAAAAAAAACCAAAAAAAAACCTAATAATTTCATTCTCCATGACCTGAGCTTTAATGAGATATGCTGGCGAGATTTGCTGCCGCCTCAACATGACCCAGGACGATTTTCCGTTTTCAGCCATAATTGAATCGTACTACCGTTTGCGTACTTCAGTTTATATATGAGTATTTGTATTTCCCCATATTGGCCATTTTAACCGCCTTAGTGCACAAACTGCAAGCAGGCTAAATTAGCCAGACCCTCTTTGTAATACCACTGAGAGCGGGGGGAGCAGCCATTATGAATTATCCTTAATTACAGCCATTTCCTAAACTAATAAAGCTGCTAAGTCTTTACTGCAAAGG
>NC_084612.1:9780724-9868224 GCF_033978795.1 Nerophis ophidion | reverse complement strand
TTTATTGATTATGGGATAAGCAGCAGAAAATGGATGGATGATACTTTTTTCGTCACTTATTGTTTGTCTTTGGTACACTAATGTGTATATTTTAGGCCATTGGTTCTTTGTTTTATTTTTGCAAAAATGTATACAGTATATCTATTTTTATATTGCTATTTTTATCTTTGGTATGAAAATTATTATGTAACAACATTTATTAGTATTTTTTGGTTCTTTGTTGTTCCAATTTTTGTATTATGACAATTTATTATTGGATCATGTTGTACTGCATTTTAATCGTTTGTTCTGTGGTTGTGTGATGTTTTTTGCCTGGACCCCAGGAAGAATAGTCTCCACTGCGGTGTAGACTAATGGGGATCCTTAATAAACTAATAAACTAATAAACTAATAAACTGAGAATCAGTGCAAGGTGTCAGAGTTATTGTAGAACTGTCTGAGAAAGAAAGCTCGAACATAAGGCAGATTTAGGGACTGATCTACTCAAAGGTTCCATCTACTAAAACACGTGCAAACTTGATCTACTAAACTTGTGCACAGAGGATTTAGCGTCTGACGTCATGGATATGCTGGATGTATGCTAATCACCAGAACACCCACAATACTGGGAAGAGAAAATGGAAATGCAATTATTTAGCAAATGCAGTGTGATTGATCAAGCCTAAAACTTGATTTTGAGTGCTATTTTGCGTGTTTATTTAACACGTCGGAGAAGTGCAAATCGATACACACACACACACGACTGTGAGAAAGGAGGCGATTCCGCAGAAACTCCATCCAACATATGCTTTTCAACATATATTACAGTCAAAAATAAATTATTATACATTTTGTCTATTCAGCAATATTCTTTTATAACTTTATAGCTGTTGAATGACTTATGGGGCTAATGAAAACATTTAATTGATGTATTTTGGTGCCTTTTTTTTAAGTTTTTTATTTATATGGAATATCTGTTATCATATTTCTTATGTGAAAAAAACACTTCTTGCAATATGTATTTTATTGCGTCATGGCTATGGAGCGGACACACTCAGTTTTGCAGCCACAAGTGCATCATTATTATAATTTTTTTTTTTTAATTGGTTTTCATTGTAGATACACTGCAGGACTGCTTCTAAAATCCCCATAAAAAGTGGTGCATGTCTGCTGCTTGTTTGAAAACAAAATACACCAAGCGCCAGGTAGCCGGACAACATCAATGGGAGGTAAATTATCCACTTTTGAAAGCTGCTTGTTTGAAAACAAAATACACCAAGCACCAGGTAGCCGGACAACATGAATGGGAGGTAAATTATCCACTTTTGAAAGCCGCATAGTACATGCAAAAAAGTCCTTTAAATACCAAGGTCGGCACCACTTTTCAATTGTACATGCAGTCTTAGTTGATCACATGCAAACGCAATTTTAAAGGTTTGCACACACCGTTTAGCACGTGGTATTTGAATCTAAGTGGACCAGGATGTTGAGTGATAGAGTCCCTGTGAATACCATATATGGCACTAAAACGCCTCCCTTTCCGAAAGTTCTCCTTGGATGTTCCACCTGTAAGAGCCTTTCTCACCTCTACACAAATTCATTCTTGTAAAAGTCCGGTACATCGGATGTTCGCGGCCGTGGAACGACCCTGCCGGTGCTGCTGTCTGTCTGGCAAAATAAATGACAAGGGCTTGGCAGCCCAAAGGTGCGGACCCCCGGCTACCCGTCCATTGGCGAGAGATGGAGGCCCGCCATCACGACTTTATCAAATTCCGAGGTAAGAGAGGTCAGGCAGGGGGAAGCTCGAAGCGGGGGATGGGGGGAGCAGAGTGTAAAGCTACAGCGCTTCTCTAATACCTTTCATAAAGAGAAAAGCCTCCTCATCCAGCCAGCTATGATTAAATACAACCTGAGTGCCGCCACCCAGCCCCCGGGCTTAAGTTTGTGTGCATACGTGGACACTGGGTTTGGGGGTTGAGGAGGCTAGAAGCAATTTGTGAAAGACTTGTCAGGTGAGTGGAGTGGATGTTTTTTTGTTTTTTTTTTCCTGAGAGGGGGAGTCTATGACACGAGGCGGGCAATAGTTAATGTGCCAGACTGCTGCTAGCATGAAGCTATTGTTGCAATCAGTTGATGGCACAGGAAAATGCCAACAGTGGACAAAAGTGGTCATTGCACAAATAAACTATGCAACACATATCCATTCATGTGTGTCCTTTTAGACATTTTTTTGCAGTTTATCCGAGACTTTGTTTGACAAAAAGATGCCTTTTGCCAACACTGCCAACACACTGCAAGATCAGTACAACAACAAAGCAAGATCAAAATAACAATGCTGCAAAACACTGTAACAACAGTACAAGAAAACTATAAAATCTGTACAACACCACTGCAACATCAGAATGACAACACTGCAAGAACACTAAACAACACTGTAAGATCAGTAAAACAACACTAAAACACTGTTAGATCAGTACAGCAAGACTACCACAACACTACAGCAGCACTGCAAGATCAATAAAACACTGCAACAACACAGCAAGATCAGTACAACTCTGCCACAACCCTGCAAGATCAGTACAGCAGTACTACAACAACTCTGCACGATCAGTACAACACACTGTCACAACACTGCAAGATCAGGACAACAACACTGCAAGATCTGTTCAACAACACTGCAAGATCAGAATGACAACACTGCAACAACACTAAAAACTTTAAGTTCAGTACAAGAACACAAAAACAACACTAAGATTGGTACAACACCACAACAGCACTGCAAGATCAGTACAACAGCACTACAACAACACTGCAAGATCAGATCAACACACTGTCACAATACTGCAAGATCAGTACAACAACACTGCAAGATCAATTCAACAACACTGCAACAACACTAAACAAAACTGTAAGATCAGTACAATAACAAAAACAACACTAAGAACGGTACAACAACACCACAACAGCACTGCAAGATCAGTTCAAGAACACTGCCACAACCCTGCAAGTTCAGTAACACACTGAAGTATTAGTACAGCAACACTGCAACATTAGTACAACACTGCCACAACCCTGAAAGATCAGTACAACAACACTGCAATATCAGTACAACCCCCCAAGATCAGAACAAGAACACTGTAAGATCAGTAAAAGAACACTGTAAGATCAGTACAAGAACACTGTAAGATCAGTACAAGAACACTGCCACAACCCTGTAAGATCAGTACAACAACACTGCGAGATTAGTATAACAACACTGCGAGATCAGTACAAGAACACTGCCACAACCCTGCAAGACCAGTACAACACTACAACAACACTGCAAGATCAGTACAAGAACACTGCAAGATTAGTACAACACTGCAAAATCAGTACAAGAACACTGCCAAAACCCTGCAAGACCAGTACAGCACTACAACAACACTGCAAGATCAGTACAAGAACACTGCAAGATTAGTACAACACTGCAAAATCAGTACAAGAACACTGCCACAACCCTGCAAGATCAGTACAGCACTACAACAACACTGCAAGATCAGTACAGCACTACAACAACACTGCAAGATCAGTACAGCACTACAACAACACTGCAAGATCAGTACAGCACTACAACAACACTGCAAGATTAGTACAACAACACTGCAAGATCAGTACAGCACTACAACAACAACACTGCAAGATCAGTACAACAAAACTGCAAGATCAGTACAACAGCGCAAGGTCAGAACAAGAACACTGTAAGATCAGTAAAAGAACACTGTAAGATCAGTACAAGATCACTGCCACAACCCTGTAAGATCAGTACAACAACACTGCGAGATTAGTATAACAACACTGCGAGATCAGTACAAGAACACTGCCACAACCCTGCAAGACCAGTACAACACTACAAGATCAATACAACAACACTGCAAGATCCGTACAAGAACACTGCCACAACCCTGCAAGATCAGCACAGCACTACAACAACACTGCAAGATCAGTACAACAACACTGCAATATCAGTACAACAACACTGCAAGATCAGTACAACAACACTGCCACAACTCTGCAAGATCAGTACAACAACACTGCAATATCAGTACAAGAACACTGCAAGATTAGTACAAGAACACTGCAAGATTAGTACAACAACAATGCAAGATCAGTACAACAACACTGCAATATCAGTACAACACTGCAAAATCATTACAAGAACACTGCCACAACTCTGCAAGATCAGTACAACACTGCAAGATCAGTACAACAACACTGCAATATCAGTACAACAACACTGCCACAACACTGCAAGATTAGTACAACAGCAATGCAAGATCAGTACAACAACACTGCAATATCAGTACAACACTGCCACAACACTGCAAGATTAGTACAACAATGCAAGATCAGTACAACAACACTGCAATATCAGTACAACACTGCAAAATCATTACAAGACAACTGCCATAACTCTGCAAGATCAGTACAACACTGCAAGATCAGTACAACAACACTGCCACAACACTGCAAGATTAGTACAACAACACTGCAATATCAGTTCAACAACATTGCAATATCAGTTCAACACTGCAAGATCAGTACAACAACACTACAACAACACTGCAAGATCAGTATAACAACACAGCAACAACTCACTTTAATAAGGGGGTCTGCACGAGTGTATCAAGTGTACATGTAGTTTTAGTAGATCACATGCGACACATCCACTAAAAGAACACACAACTTTGTAGTTTGTACAAGCTGATTAGCACGTGGTGATTAGATCTCAGTAAATCAGGCCCTTAATGTATTATACTTCAAATGATGATTGCGGTATAGAACAAATATTAAAACTAATAAAATGATTGAATATCGACATTCATCCATGCACCATGCTCTCAGACTAGATACCCTATGTCCTCTGAACTGATGAGGCGAAATAGTACAAGTCCTGAGATTAAAACCCTTAACCATTTTACCCAGATATGTCACAATCAGTTTTAATCATTCAAATATTGACTTCTGCCATAGTACTGTGCAAAAGGCCACCAATAAGGCTTTAGCAAGACTATATATGACCATGCAATGCTTAAAGGCCTACTGAAATGAGATGTTCTTATTCAAACTGGGATAGCAGGTCCATTCTATGTCGTACTTGATCATTTTGCGATATGGTCATATTTTTGCTGAAAGAATTTAGTAGAGAACATCGACGATAAAGTTCGTCATTTTGGTCGCTAATAAAAAAAGCCTTGCCTTTACTGGAAGTCGCAGACGATGACGTCACCCGTGTGAGGGCTCCTCACATCCTCACTATGTTTATAATGGGAGCCTACAACAAAAAGAGCTATTCGGACCGAGATAACGACAATTTCCCCATTAATTTGAGCGAGGATGAAAGCTTCGTGGCTGAGGATATTGATAGCGAAGGACTAGAAGAAAAAAAAAAAGGCGATTCCATTGTGAAGTGAAGTGAATTATATTTATATAGCGCTTTTCTCTAGTGACTCAAAGCGCTTTACATAGTGAAACCCAATATCTAAGTTACATTTTAAACCAGTGTGGGTGGCACTGGGAGCAGGTGGGTAAAATGTCTTGCCCAAGGACACAACGGCAGTGACTAGGATGGCAGAAGCGGGAATCGAACCTGCAACCCTCAAGTTGCTGGCACGGCCACTCTACCAACCGTGCTATGCCGCCCCTGAGCGGCATAGCTCAGGAGCGGCTGAGCGATTCAGATGTTTTTAAGACACATTTACTAGGATCATTCTGGGAAATCCCTCATCTTTCTATTGTGTTGCTAGTGTTTTAGTGAGATTATAGTCGGAGGGGGTGTTTCCACGGGTGTCTTGACGCCAGTCTACGAGGGAATTAGTCCCGGCAGCAGCAGCACGACAGAAGTTCCGCTGATCTCCGGTAAGAGGCGACTTTTTACCACAATTTTCTCACCGAAACCTGCCCTTTGACTTGTAGTTGGGGTCCATGTTCGCTTGACCGCTCTGATCCATAGTAAAGCTTCACCTCCGGGAATTTTAAACAAGGAATCACCGTGTGTTTGTGTGGCTAAAGGCTAAAGCTTCCCAACTCCATCTTTCTACTTTGACTTCATTATTAATTGAACAAATTGCAAAAGATTCAGCAACACAGATGTCCAGAATACTGTGTAATTATGCGGTTAAAGCAGTCAACTTTTAGCTGTGTGTGTGTGCAGCGCTCATATTCCTAACAGCCCGTGACGTCAAGTGTACGTGTCATCATTACGCAACGTTTTCAAGAAAAAAACTCCGGGAAATTTAAAATTGCAATTTAATAAACTTAAAAGGCCATATTGGCATGTGTTGCAATGTTAATATTTCATCATTGATATATAAACTATCAGACTGCGTGGTGGGTAGTAGTGGGTTTCAGTAGGCCTTTAACACAATTCCAAATCACACAAAAACTATTTGAGCGTCAATAATTGTTCCTGTGGTCACCTAAGACTTTAGCGGGGCTGTGTTTATGTCGAGCAATGCACCAGTGCTGGCTTCCAAACAAGCAAGAGCAATGACACGTGCATGTGAGGAGCCACATACACCATAACCTTATTACATATGCCTATGTGCTCCTCAGAGATGGAGAGAAATTGGACCATCAGTGTCATTCCAGGCCCGAGTGTGGAGGCTTGTTTTGGGTGATCTAATAGAAGGCCATGATCCGCAGGGCAGGCGCCGGCTTCCTCCGAGGCGAAGCGGGCCTCCGGGGGCTCCTCCACCCCCAGCAGGCGGGCAAGCCGCGCAATAAGAATAAACGCATGCGGGCGGGGAGTCTATTGGGCTGAGAGTGATGGCGAGCATGTCGTCTACGCCGCCTCAATAAATCTCCATACGGGCCGGAGAGATGAGCACCACTTATCTCATCAGATGCCTGCGACCACGCCGCCGCCTGCCGCTCACACTGCCGATTTATCACCAACAAGGCACAGGACCAGACGTTCGGTTCAAAAAAAAAAAAAAAAAAGCTTAGATACAAAGAAAAAAGAGGGGTGAGAAAATGAAATAAAAAAGTGTAAGGTGGATGGAAAGAAAAAAAGACATATTGAAAGGCAGAGGGCAAAGGCAGATAATGCAGAAATATGGAGAGCAAAGAGAAAACAGGAGGCTGCGACGCAATAAACTAAAAATAAAAACTGCATGGGGACGGAGGGGGGGGGCGTGCTTGGGGATGTGGGGTTAAATGTCACCATCTTCTTGTCAGGAGGCGGGATTGCTCTTGACGGATGGATTCTGTGGGATTCAGCAGTTTTTCCTGAGACACTTTTGTATGTAAACCAAACACGAGGTACTGTTCCTCACATGTGTGCATTCTACTCTGCACTTTTATCTACTTAGTATTGTAGCAATGCACTTTTAATTAGTTGGTATTGTAGACAAGCGGTAGAAATGGATGGATGGATGGATGGTATTGTAGCAATGCACTTTATTAAGTTGATATTGAAGCAATGCACTTTTATTTAGTAAGTATTGAAGCAACACTTTTATTACTTAGTATTGTAGCAATGCACTTTTAATTAGTTGGTATTGTAGACAAGCGGTAGAAATGGATGGATGGATGGTATTGTAGCAATGCACTTTATTAAGTTGATATTGAAGCAATGCACTTTTATTTAGTAAGTATTGAAGCAACACTTTTATTACTTAGTATTGTAGCAATGCACTTTTATTTACTTAGTATTGTAGGAATGCACTTTTAATTAGTTGGTATTGTAGACAAGCGGTAGAAATGGATGGATGGATGGTATTGTAGCAATGCATTTTATTTAGTTGATATTGAAGCAATGTGCTTTTATTTACGTACTTAGTATTGAATCAACACTTTTATTACTTAGTATTGTAGGAATGCACTCTTAATTAGTCAGTATTGTAGACAAGCGGTAGAAATGGATGGATGGTATTGTAGCAATGCACTTTATTTAGTTTATATTGAAGCAATGTGCTTTATTTACGTACTTAGTATTGAAGCAACACTTATTACTTACTATTGTAGCAATGCACTTTTATTTACTTGGTATTGTAGCAATGCACTTTTATATACTTAGTATTGTCGCAAAGCACTTTTATTTACTTAGTATTGTAGCAATGCACTTTTATTTACTTAGTATTGTAGCAATGAACTTTTATTACTTGGTATTGTTGCAATGCACTTTTATTTAGTTAAGTATTGCCACAATGCACATTTATTTACTTAGTATTGTAGCAATGCACTTTTATTTACTTAGTATTGTAGCAATGCACTTTTATTTACTTAGTATTGTAGCAATGAACTTTTATTACTTGGTATTGTTGCAATGCACTTTTATTTAGTTAAGTATTGCCACAATGCACATTTATTTACTTAGTATTGTAGCAATGCACTTTTATTTACTTAGTATTGTAGCAATGCACTTTTATTTACTTAGTATTGTAGCAATGCACTTTTATTTACTTAGTATTGTTGCAATGCACTTTTATTTACTTAGTATTGTAGCTATGCACTTTTATTTACTTAGTATTGTAGCAATGAACTTTTATTACTTGGTATTGTTGCAATGCACTTTTATTTAGTTAAGTATTGCCACAATGCACGTTTATTTACTTAGTATTGTAGCAATAAACTTTTATTACTTGGTATTGTTGCAATGCACTTTTATTTAGTTAAGTATTGCCACAATGCACGTTTATTTACTTAGTATTGTTGCAATGCACTTTTATTGACTTAGTATTGGAGCAATGCACTTTTATTACTTGGTATTGTTGCAATGCACTTTTATTTAGTTAGTATTGAAGCAATTAACTTTTATTTAGTAAGTAGTGTAGCAATGCACTTTTATTTACTTAGTATTGTAGCAATGCACTTTTATTCAGTAAAAAATGTTGCAATGCACTTTCATCTCGTTGGTATTGTCACAACACACTTTTTTGATGGTATTGTCCCAATACACCTATTTACTTAGTATTGTATTGATGCACTTTTATTTTGTCAGTATTGTCGCAATACAGTTTCATTTACTTAGTATGGTATCAATGTACTTTTACTTGGTTAGTATCGTTGCAATCACATTGTTTGAAGCAGACCTGACTAAAAACTGTATTTTATATCATAGATTTGCAAAGATAGTCCCTCATTAGCTTATAAGTTTATTTACATATATTTATACAAACGTGTGTGTTTATATGTATATATATATATATGATTTGTTTTTACAGAATACTTATACCTACAAAGCTACTGCATTTTCATGTGGGTCATTCTGCAGATGTAGCTTACCACTACCAGGTGTGAAAAAATGATGGGTTCCCACTTCTCTGTGAGCGCTTTGAGTATCTAGCAATAGAAAAGCGCGATATAAATCTAATCCATTATTATTATTATTATTATTATTATTCTGGTGGTACTTGGCGAGTAACGTTTTTTCTGAGGTGGCTCCACTATGGACTGGACTCTCACATTATTAAAATGTATCCACTCGGCATCCATTGAACCGGTCACCACGTGTGGTCCCTTCCAGGGTTTCTCGTTGTTCCCATCGGGTTGAGATTTTTCTTGCCCTGATGTGGGATCTGAGTCGAGGATGTCGTCATGGCTTGAGCAGCCCATTGAGACATTTGTGATGAAGGGCCATATAAGTCAGTTTTGATTGATTGATCGATCGATCAATCGATGGTACTTTCTGAACAAAGTTCAACAACCTCTGTATTTTCATTTTATTTGTTTTACTGCTTTTTTCACCTCATTTGTAGTGTTTGAAGTCTTGTTTTGAACAGGTCTTTAGTTGTTTTTAAAAATGTTTTTCTTTCAGAATTGTTTTGTCAATTTAAATGTGATTATCAAGTATCAAAAAAGGATACCTTTATATTTGTGCTTATTCTAAAAACATGACTTTCTTGTGGCTTCTGATTGTGTAGCTTTGACGGGCCTTAAATGTGTTTTAATGTAGGTCTTGTTTAATTATAGTTTTAGAATGAGGTCACAGGCCAATAGAAAAAACAAATAGTTGGTACCGTATTTTTCATAGTATAAGTCGCTCCGGAGTATAAGTCGCACCTGCCGAAAATGCATAATAAAGAAGGAAAAAAACATATATAAGTCACATTTTGGGGGGAAATTTATTTGATAAAATCCAACACCAAGAATAGACATTTGAAAGGCAATTTAAAATAAATAAAGAATAGTGAACAACAGGCTGAATAAGTGTACGTTATATGACGCATAAATAACCAACTGAGAAGGTGCCTGGTATGTTAACATATTATGGTAAGAGTCATTCAAATAACTATAACATATAGAACATGCTATACGTTTACCAAACAATCTGTCACTCCTAATCGATAAATTCGATAAAATCTTATACGTCTAGTCTCTTACGTGAATGAGCTAAATAATATTATTTGATATTTTACGGTAATGTTTTAATAATTTCACACATAAGTCGCTCCTGAGTATAAGTCGCACCCCCGGCCAAAATATGAAAAAAAAACTGCGACTTATAGTCCGAAAAATACGGTATATGTCATAAGAATAGGGCAATAATAATACTGCTCCAGTGGGTGACTTTTAACCGTGTGAGAATCTGCAGGGGGTTGCGGTTAAACTCGGCGGCGACGGCGTTTTAAAACCGACTTGTCAGTCAAGGGTGGGGTGGGGAGGTGGGGGGGGGGGGGGACGTCAAGCAAGTCGGAGCGGCGACCCTCGGGCTGCAGCCTCCCCTCCGTCCGCTGGAATTAGTGCGGTGCGAATGAAAGAGGGAGGGTGCGGGGTTATGACGGGAAACAGATGGGTATAATATTCTCATCACTCTTTCGCTCGGCGAGGAGCGTGGCCCAGGGCACTCGGCGGCCCAGCCAGCCGCCTCGCCGACCCCGCAAATATTCCTAAAGCTCCATTTTTCATATTTCCCTGTATGCATAAGGAGATGAAAAATCAAGCCATCATTTGTATTGTCTGACTGAGGTTATACACAAATATTAGTTTATATACTGCACCTAAGATTGCCTCCCTAAGCAAGATGGATTGGTCTTTTGGAGGACGGGTGAGGGGTGGTGGTGGGAGGGGGGACTTAAATCCCCAGGAAAATTTTTTTTTTTGGTAGGACTTCCATCTCCAGACACTCGCTGCTTATGGCTGACAATAGGTCCTAATGTGAGGCACTCATGGTTTCCCGCTTTATTCATTCTGCACACTTAGCCAAACTAAATATTAAAGCAAAACAGGCCAAGCAATCAATTGGACTGGAAGAGAAGCGTCTTCAAATCGCAATTGATTTCCGTTACCTCTCACGCCGTCGGCTGCTCAGCGGGGGGATAAAAAAAACAAAAAAAAGCAAAGGTGTGAAGAAGTTCTGGGTCAGAAAGCAGCGAGTGATTATTTGCCACTCAGCAGAGTGTAAAAGTCATTAGACAATGTATAATGCTGCTCTTCCAATCAATCAGTGGCACACGCGCAGGAGGGAGCGTGGGCCTCTATTAATAAAAAAAAAAGCATAGCAAATTATTCATTTGCGCACAAAGTGGTGAAAAGTAATTATCAAAGTCGACCGAAGGCCTAATTGCTCTCTGCATCTCGGATCAATATCAGGGGAGAAATAAGCTGCTTTAATGACTGCTAAAATAATGTAATCTATTAAGGAAAATCAGTATTAAAAATGGTTTACTACATCAAACTAACGTCGTCCCGATACAAATATTTTGGTACCGGTACCAACATTATTTAAATACTTTTTGGTACTTTTCTTTATTTGTTTACTGTTCTGTTACAGAGAACAAGAAAATTGGATAAAATTGCTACGGTTTTTGATTGACTGATTGAAACTTTTATCAGTAGATTGCACAATACAGTACATATTCAATTGACCACTAAATGTAACACCCGAATAAGTTTTTCAACTTGTTTAATTCGGGGTCCACGTTAATCAATTCATGGTACTATCAGCATAATAGTCATCACAAAAGTTAATCATCATAGTGTATACGTTGAATTATTTACAATATTTACAATCCGGGGGGTTAGGTTTGGTTGAAATCAGTACTTCAGTCATCAACAATTGCATCGTCAGAGAAATGGACATTGAAACAGTGCAGGTCTGACTTAGTAGGATATGTACGGCGAGCAGTGAACATAGTGAGTTCAGAAAGCATAAGAACGAGTGTATACATTTGATTATTTACATTTGATTATTTAAAATCCGGGGAGGTGGGATGTGGAGGAGGGAAGGTGTTAGTTTAGGGTTGAAGTTGCCTGGAGGTGTTCTTTTAGAGCGCTTTTGAAGGAGGATAGAGATGCACTTTCTTTTACACCCGTTGGAAGTGCGTTCCACATTGATGTGGCATACAAGGAGAATGAGTTAAGACCTTTGCTAGATCGGAATCTGGGTGTGACGTGGTTTGTGGAGCTCCCCCTGGTGTTGTGGCTATGGCGGTCATTTACGTTCTGGAAGTAGTTTGACATGTACTTCGGTATCAAGGAGGTGTAGCGGATTTTATAAACTAGGCTCAGTGCAAGTTGTTTTACTCGGTCCTCCACCCTGAGCCAGCCCACTTTGGAGAAGTGGGTAGGAGTTAGGTGTGATCTTGGGTGGAGGTATAAAAGTAACCTGACTAGCTTGTTCTGGGATGTTTGGAGTCTAGAATAAGGTATGAACAAGGGTAGTATTAAATAAGCACTGCTTATTCCTACTCCTTTTCGGACGGGCTGTAAAGAAACAACTGGAATTGTGTGATGCAATACATTGTATTGTATGCACGTTCCAAATAAACTGAAACTGAACGGAATTGCACCGAAATAATTTTGAGTAATATTTTAACCAGCTAGCCAACTTTTCACACTACATCATCATCACTGAATTAGTAAACTTACGCTTGGTTGTAATCGTATTTATTAATCATATTTAACCTACTTACAGTTTACAACCTTGCCAAGTAATATGATACAATGTGAACTGCAAAAAGTCTGTGTTCAAAAACAAGAAAAAAAAAAATAGGGGTATTTTATTTGAACCATGCTAAATTATCTGGCAATCGAACAGGAAAACTTGACTAGTAAAGACTTTCCAATACAAATAAAATCAGCTAACCTCAATGAACCCAAAAATACCTTAAAATAAATATAGTCTCACTAATATGTACACTTTTCTTAAAGAAAAAAAAAAGGAGACCTCTTTGCTCAATATGTTGAAAAATATTCTTAAATTAAGTCAATGCTAGTACCATTATCTTGACGTAATAATATGCGCTACCCATCATGATTTTTTTTCATGCTTGAAGTAAGAAATTATTACTTAAAAAAAAGGTTTTATACTTGTGAGTGTTAATGACACAGCTTTGCATCAGTTGATATTCTAGTTTCAAGCATTGAGTTTTACTCAATATAGGTCATCAAATCTCAGCAACAAGCTGTAATATCTAACTGAGATATAGTACCAAAACCCTTAAAACAAGTACTAACACTGAAATAAAATCTGCTTAGTGAGAAGAATTATCTTATCAGCTAGAAAATAAGCAAATATCATCCTTTTTTGAGATATTTAATCTTAATTAGATTTGAGTTTTTGCAGTGTGGTAATCACAAATAATAAAATTAACCAGATATAATTCATAAGTAAGGACTCAAAAATAACGAATTAAAAAATAAATAAATTATTTTGTGCAAAAATAAATAAACTGAATTAATAAATGATTAGTTTCTAATTAAACTCTCCGTAAACATGACCCCTTTTGTCATATTTTTTGCGCTTACAAAACTTATCCATGATGTTAATTCCTGTCTGTTTAATATTGTCATTCCTGGTGGACAAAGTGTATTACAACTGAATCCTGCAAAACAGGTATTTAAAAAAAATATATATATACCCTATGGTTTTAAAAAGACCGACCTAGGCTCCGCTGCCCGCGTCCACCCGAAGGGTCCGCTGGATAACAATTGCATCCGGCTTCAAGTCCTCTCGCCTTCTCTACTCGAGTTTGGAGAGCGTGAGAGACCGGGAAAGGAGACTTGTGGGTAATTAGGCGGTCGGCGGTACAGATGTTGCGCCGAGGAGGAGCAGCGATGCACACGTAACCCTGCATCTGCCTCCCTCTGTCAGCTCTAAGTACCTTCCTTTGTTGGGCTGCGGCTCTCCATTTTTTACCGCTGACAGCCGATGTTATTTCAGTCATTTTGTGGCATCTGGTTAGACCCTTTGCGAGGGCTAAGGGGGGGAAGAAACACACACACACACACACACACACACACACACACACACACACACACTTACACACGCACACACACACCACGCTTTTAATTAATTGCGGGGGAGATTACATGGTCTTCCAAGCGTGTAGTTTGTCATCAGAGCCCATTACACACTTCTATTAGATGTTTCTCCACAGTGTCAAGTGTAATTTGAAGGAGAGTCTTTGGCGGAGGAGCTTCAAGTGCAGCGAGAGGCCCTAATCGGAGGCAGAAATAACAAACTCCGCCACACGTCAATTAGCGGCCGGGCGGCAAAGTTTCACTCCGGCGCTGCCTATTTCATGGCACGTCCGTCACTCACACTCCTCAGACTTGCTCTTCGTTTTACCCCGGGTGGCTTTATTTTCATTGCCGAGCGATGAAGTGTCTTTTGCGCCGGTGCGGCGCCGCCGCCGCCATCAATCTTAACGGCGGCGGAGTTAACAGGACAGAAAGCAATGCAGCCGTTACTCTGCACAGAACATTACCGGTGCATGGACTCATTATTCATCAGGGGGCCCCATTAGACGCCGCATGTGAGGCGGGCGGACGGCAAAGTCGATGCCGCGTGGCGCGGAGAGGACCACAAGGGTTACTCGCCATCCGTGCAAAATTAAAAGTTTGCAAACGTGTGTCAAAAGCATTTGTATAACCTCCTCCAAGGAAATTAGATTGTTTTACTCTCTGCCAGAATTTACTGTATTTCCGGTAATAGGAAACGACTTCCTAAATGTAAATGCAGCAGCATCTATTGATAGGAATTTAAATGTGACATTTAAACAATTCTATTTAGAAGCCCACCATTTTGTACCCAAGTGAAACATCCATCCATCCATTTTCTACCGCTTATTCCCTTCCGGCGTCGCGGGGGGCGCTGGCGCCTATCTCAGCTACAATCGGGTGGAAGGCAGGGTACACCCTGGACAAGTCGCCACCTCATCACAAATAGACAGACAACATTCACACTCACATTCACACACTAGGGCCAATTTAGTGAACAGTTTTTACACATTTTTTTAAGATCAAACTTGGAAATTCCAAACTACTTTCTCCCACACTTTGAACCCTGCGGCTTATAAAACTGTGTAGCTAATTTATGGATGTTTCTTCACTAACAGCCATAATGTTTTGTATTCAATAAATAGTTTTCATAGAACACCGACAGTGACATTTAAAATGTGTGTTATTGTTTGTGTCATAGCGCCATCTTTTGGACGAGTGAAAATGTACTTCTCGTTTTTGTTCCTTGAACCAGAATTATTCGTACATGGTATTTCTGTGCGAAAGGATTCTTAGTTCAACACTACGAGCAATGTTTGTAAATTTTACAATTTAACCAAAACAATTCTACTTACTAAAACGGTCCCATGTGTGCATGTGCCACACAAAAAGTCCCAAAAATACACTATATAAACATTTTTGAAATGCATCAGCATTAATGGAATAATTGTTTCTTTAGATTTTAAGTCTGTATTAATATTTTGTATACTTAATATCATGCATTGTATATCATTAGCATAGTTTTTATTTATGTGAAACAGTTTTTATAATTTTTGTTATGATAAAACTTGGAAATTCCAAACTACTTTCTCCCACACTTTGAACCCTGCGGCTTATAAAACGGTGTGGCTAATTTATCAATTGTTCCTCGCTAACGGCCATAATGTTTTGTATTCAATAAATATTTTTCATAGACACCAACAGGGACATCTAAAAGGTGTGTTATTGTTTGTGTCATGGCGCCATCTTTTGGACGGGTGAAAATGTACTTCTTGTTTTTTGTTCCATGAACCGGAAGTATTCATACATAGCGTTTCTATGCGAAATGATTTTTCATTCAAACACTACGTGCAATGTTTGTACATTTTACAATATATTCAAAACAATTATACTTACTAAATAAACAAGGGTAACTCGCAATACGTGCAGAATTAAATGTTTGCAAACGTGTGTCAAATGCATTTGTATAACCTCCTCCAAGGAAATTAGATTGTTTTACTATGTGCCAAAATGTACTGTATTTCCGGTAATAGGAAACGACTTCCTAAATTTAAATGCAGCAGCACCTATTGATAGGAATTTAAATGAGACATCTTGTCATGTAAATTGGAGACTTAACATAATTTTATTTAGAAGCCCAAACTTTTTTATTCAAGTGAAACAGTTTTTACACATTTTTTAAGATCAGACTTGGAAATTCCGTGAATTCCAAACTACTTTCTCCCACACTTTGAACCCTGCAGCTTATAAAACGGTGTGGCTAATTTATGAATTTTTCTTCGCTAACGGCCATAATGTTTTGTATTCAATACATATTTTTCATAGACCCCAACAGTGACATCTAAAAGGTGTGTTATTGTTTGTGTCATGGCACCATCTTTTGGATGAGTGAAAATGTACTTCTCGTTTTTGTTCCATGAACCGGAAATATTCGTCCATAGCGTTTCTACGCGAAATGATTCTTCATTCAACACTGCGTGCAATGTTTGTAAATTTTACAATAAAACCAAAACAATCATACTAAATAAACGAGGGTAACTCGCAATCCGTGCAAAATTAAAAGTTTGCAAAGGTGTGTCAAATGCATTTGTATAACCTCCTCCAAAGAAATTAGATTGATTTACTCCGTGCCAAAATTTACTGTATTTCCGGTAATAGGAAACAACTTCCTAAATGTAAATGCAGCAGCATCTATTGATAGGAATTTAAATGTGTGACATATTCTAATGAAACTTGGGGACCTAAACATAATTTTTTTTAGGAGGCCCACACTTTTTTATTCAAGTGAAAGTTTTTACACATTTTTTAAGATCAAACTTGGAAATTCCGTAAATTCCAAACTACTTTCTCCCACACTTTGAACCCTGCGGCTTATAAAACTGTGTAGCTAATTTCTGGATGTTTCTTCACTAACAGCCATAATGTTTTGTATTCAATAAATAGTTCTCATAGACACTAACAGTAAAATCTAAAATGTGTGTTTTTGTTTGTGTCATGGCACCATCTTTTGGACAAGTGAAAATGTACTTCTCGTTTTTGTTCCTTGAACCAGAATTATTCGTACATGGTATTTCTGCGCGAAAGGATTCTTAGTTCAACACTACGAGCAATGTTTGTAAATTTCATAATATAACCAAAACAATTATACTTACTAAAACGGTCCCATGTGTGCATGTGCCACACAAAAAGTCCCAAAAATACATTATATAAACATTTTTGAAATGCATCAGCATTAATGGAATAATTGTTTCTTTAGATTTTAAGTCTGTATTAATATTTTGTATGCTTAATATCATGCATTGTATATCATTAGCATAGTTTTTATTTATGTGAAAGTTTTTATAATTTTTTTTATGATAAAACTTGGAAATTCCAAACTACTTTCTCCCACACTTTGAACCCTGCGGCTTAAAAAAGGGTGTGGCTAATTTATGAATTTTTCTTCGCTAACGGCCATAATGTTTTTTGTATTCAATAAATATTTTTCATAGATACCAACAGTGACATCTAAAAGGTGTGTTGTTGTTTGTGTCATAGCGCCATCTTTTGGACGAGTGAAAATGTACTTCTCGTTTTTTGTTCCATGAACCGGAAATATTCGTACATAGCGTTTTTACGCGAAATGATTTTTCATTCAAACATTACGTGCAATGTTTGTACATTTTACAATATATTCAAAACAATTATACTTACTAAATAAACAAGGGTAACTCGCAATCCGTGCAGAATTAAATGTTTGCAAACGTGTGTCAAATGCATTTGAAATTACCTCCTCCAAGGAAATTAGATTGTTTTACTCTGTGCCAGAATTTACTGTATTTCCGGTAATAGGAAACAACTTCCTAAATGTAAAAGCAGCAGCACCTATTGATAGGAATTTAAATGTGTGACATCTTCTAATGAAAATTGGGGACCTAAACATAATTTCATTTAGAGGCCCACACTTTTTAATTCAAGTGAAACAGTTTTTACATATTTTTTTAAGATCAAACTTGGAAATTCCGTAAATTTCAAACTACTTTCTCCCACACTTTGAACCCCGCGGCTTATAAAACGGTGTGGCTAATTCATGGATTTTTCTTCGCTAACGGCCATAATGTTTTGTATTCAATAAATAGTTTTCATAGAACACCGACAGTGACATTTAAAATGTGTATTATTGTTTGTGTCATGGCGCCATCTTTTGGACGAGTGAAAATGTACTTTTCGTTTTTGTTCCTTGAATCGTAAGTATTCGTACATAGCGTTTCTGCGCGAAAGGATTCTTAAATCAACACTACAAGCAATGTTTGTAAATTTTACAATACAACCAAAACAATTATACTTACTAAATGGTCCCATGTGTGCAAGTGCCACACAAAAAAGTCCCAAAAATACAGTATATAAACATTTCTGAAAAGCATCAGCATCAATGGAAGAATTGTTTTTAAAGTTTTAAATCTGTATTATGGTTTTGTATTCTTAGTATCACGCATAGTATAGCATTAGCATAACTTATTATTAGAGTATTAGTGTGCAATATGTCTTCAACAATTGAGTGCACGGACCATTTTAATTAACGTTTTCCATTAAAATCCATAAAGTTACATTTCATTAAGTTTTGACTAACGTGCTGATTCTTAAAATGAATTCTAATAAGGATGTAATGTTTCCTGTTGCTGTGATAGTTTTCATAATTAAGGAATCAAATTCCAAGGGTTTATTATACGATGCATATTTCAGTCTGTTTCCTCCCACTTTAAAGTTGTTGCCTTCAATTAGAAAGAAAGTTTGACATTTGGTTATTAAGATGTGGTAAGCGTTTACTCGTTATTTCAACAAGTATCAAAATGTGAAAACCTTGGCGGGCATCTGCTCCCTTGTTTAAAATGCAAGCTGGCGAAAAAAAAAAAAAAAAAACATCCAAATAAAAGCCGCGCACTTTTCGTTTAATTGGATGGCAGCAACAAAATGTGGTTTATCCTTGAGCTGCTAGAATACAATCAGGCCACAGAGACACGTGCGTGACAGACTGCGAGGCTTCTTGTGCCACCACCACGGCTGACTAATGTCACAGCACTTTTAATGATCAACACGAGAGCGAGGAGGGATTTTAATTGACAATAATCAACATGGCTACCCCAGAAGCATCAGATCTAATTGGCCACACATTCTGTGCAGGTACTGTGTAACCTGGGAAAGAACGCCAGTATGACATTTTACAACCACTCCATAAAATATTAGGATGTTAATAGTGGGTCGGGATGAATATCCTGTGAGAATCCTGCGTGTGACTGAAGCATTAAGGATTGGGGGTAAGTTGATTTATCCAGGACTAATTACAATGAGCTCAAACAACCAGCAGGTAGCATATGTGAGCAGATATTACTGTATCATCTCTTTCGGACCTATCAGGTATTCACATTGAGGAAATGTTATTTATATGCCTATATGTCAAGTCAAGTCTAATTAATTTTATTTATATAGCACGTTTATAACAACTTTTAAATTGAACCAAAGTGCTTTACAGGTAAAAAAAAAAAAAAAGCAGAGAGCAACAGAAACAGAAAACAAAGAACATACACAAAGAACGATCTGAAGAAAATTGTGCAAAAAGCAGTAAAAAATTTAGTAAATAAAAATCAAAATAATAAAATGTGCGACAAATAGAAAAAAATAAAACTAAAGCGAAGGGGTGGGTGGGTCGGACTAGATATGGTGGCCTAGTGGGCAGACTCAGCTCAAGTCAAAGGCCAGTGAGAAGAGGTAGGTCTTAAGAAGGGTATATATGTAGATATATACACACGTATACATACATATATATATACACATACACACATATATATATATATATATATACACACATACACACACATATATATATACACATACATACATACACACATATACATACTACATACATATATATATATATATATATATATATATATATATATATATATATATATATATACACACACACACACACACACACACACACATATATATATATATATATCTCAACATTCCCTCTAAGGTACGCGCCTGTGCAATTGCACACTGCTCACGGCAAATATAGGCCGCGCACAAAATCTAATAAAAAGATAAGCGCATAACAGTGTGAAAGTCTGCCATCGCTCACGTGTGCCACTGAATGCTCAAGGAGTTTCGGCGTTTGCTCACACATATGGGGGGATATATATATATACACACACACACACACATATATATATATATGTCTTGATTGGATTATCCAGAGAATAGTGCTCCATACCAATTTGTTTTTCATCTGACATCACATGGACCAAGACAAGACCTTCTGGGGTAAAGTTCTGTGGTCAAATGAAACAAAAATTGAGCTGTTTGGCCACAATAAACAGCAATATTTTTAGAGGAGAAAAGGTAAGGCCTTTAATGCCAAGTACACCAGGCTTCCATCAAGAATGGTGGCGGTAGAATTATGTTCTAGGGCCTGTTTTGCTGCCAATGGAATTGATGCTTTACAGAGAGTAAATGGGACAATGAAACAAGAGTATTACCTCCAAATTCTTCAGGACAACCTAAAATCATCAGCCCGTAGGTTGGGTCTTGGGCGCAGTTGGGTGTTCCAACAGGACAATGACCCAAAACACACGTCAAAAGTGGTAAAGGAATGGCTAAATGAAGCTAGAATTAAGGTTTTAGAATGGCTTTCCCAAAGTCCTGACTTAAATGTGTGGACAATGCTGAAGAAACAAGTGAACTGCACCAATTCTGTCAAGAGGATTGGTCAAAAATTAAACCAGAAGCTTGTGGATGGCTACCAAAAGTGCCCTATTGAAGTGAAACTCACCAAGGGACATGTAACCAAATATCAACATTGCTGTATGTATACTTTTGACCCAGCAGATTTGGTTACATTTTCAGTAGACCCATAATAAATTCATAAAAGAACCAGACATCATGAATGTTTTTTGTGACGAACAAGTATGTGCTCCAATCACTCTATCACAGAAAAAAATAAGAGTTGTAGAACTTATTGGAAACTCAAGACATTATGTTCTTTACAAGTTTATGTAAACTTTTGATCGCAACTGTGTGTATGTGTATGTATGTATGTATGTATGTATATATATATATACATATACATACTTTTTATATAATAAATAAAGGGTTTGTATGTTCTCTATATCCAACATTATGTTTTATTCTTGCTGATATCTTTTCTAAAACGATTATTGAATGAAGCGTCCTTTTGTCGTTTTCCCATATTTCTACACAATAACTCAGATATGGTAACACTAGCAAGCAAGCAGTGAAGCAGTAAATAATGTTTTTTATTCATGTTGCATATTTTTCATATAAAAAAAACTAACAAAACATAAAAAAAAAACATCCCAAACTAAAATATATGGTTTCTTGTTATTTCTTTACAGGCCTGTTATTGAGTTTTATGGTAATTGTGTCATTTTTGACTTAAGCAGCAAACAAATAAAATACTATATCTTAGGTGCCTATTACAGAAAATTGCAGTAAAGTGGCCACCCCACCCTCTGCGACTGACTTTGTCCCGATGTTCCAGTACTGCCGCTGTCAGCTGCTCACCAGAACCCGTTTGCATGCCGGCCTGCAACCACCAAGCGGGCCCCGGGACCACCAGAAATAATCACTCTGAAAACGAGGGGAACATTCCTGCAGCCTTGCCGCAAGAATGGCACTTAAAGGCCTACTGAAATTAGATTTTCTTATTTAAACGGGGATAGCAGGTCCATTCTATGTGTCATGCTTGATCATTTCGCGACATTGCCATATTTTTGCTGAAAGGATTTTGTAGAGAACATCGACGACAAAGTTTGCAACTTTTGGTGCTGATAAAACAAGCCTTGCCTTTACAGGAAGTCGCAGACGATGACATCACAAGGGAGGCTCCAGCAGCAAGAGCTATTCGGACAGAGAAAACTACAATTTCCACATTAATTTGTGCGAGGATGAAAGATTTGTTGATGATATTGATAGCGAAGGACTAGAAAAAATAAACAAATAAAAATAAACTTAAACAAAAAAAGGCGATTGCATTGGGACAGATTCAGATGTTTTTAGACACGTTTACTAGGATAATTCTGGGAAATCCCTTATCTTTCTATTGTGTTGCTGGTGTTTTAGTGAGATTAAATAGTACCTGATAGTCGGAGGGGTTTGTCCACGGGTGTCTTGACGGCAGTCTCTGAGGGAAGTCGACGGCAGCTGTATGGATGGCGCAAGCTCAGCTGATCTCCGGTAAGAGGCAACTTTTTGCCACAATTTTCTCACCGAAAACTGCCGGTTGACATGTAGTCGGGATTCATGTTTGCTTGACCGCTCTGATCTATAGTAAGCGTCACCCCCGGGAATTTTAAACAAGGAATCCCCGTGTGTTTGAGTGGCTAAAGGCTAAAGCTTCCCAACTTCATCTTTCTACTTTGACTTCTCCATTATTAATTGAACAAATTGCAAAATATCCAGCAACACAGATGTCCAGAATACTGTGTAATTGCGCGATGAAAAGAGACGACTTTTAGCTGCAAATGGTGCTGCGCTAATATTTCCTGACAGTCTGTGACATCACGCCCACGCGTCATTAACAAGAAACTCCGCAGGAAATTTCAAATTGCAGTTTAGTAAAGTAAATTGGCCGTATTGGCATGTGTATCAATGTTTATATTTCATCATTGATATATAAACTATCAGACTGCGTGGACGGTAGTAATGGGTTTCAGTAGGCCTTTAAAGGGTGGGCGCACACTAACGTCCCAGGTTTGGTACCAGGTGATCAACACCAACAAAAAAAACCAAACAAACACGGTCACGTGGAAAAAAAGAAAAACAGGAAGCGCTCCCACGGGCAGGAAGTGACAACGGATGCAGGAGAAGCTAATGAGAAGAGCAAAGACAAGGAGGTGTTGTTTACAAGTGGCTGCCTTCAATTTGAGCGCGGACTGGAATGGAAACGGAGAACAAACAATCAATGCCTCATTATAATCTGGCATCGTGTACGCCACCTTGTTTTTATACCCCTGTCAGTTTATTGTGAGAGACTAATTTTGGCTGGTGTTTGTTATGCTGCCGCAATTACAGGCTGATGTGTCCTCATTCCAACATTTTCTGTCCCACTTACATTCTTGTTTACGCTCCCGTCGTACTTTTTCCACCCAGATGTAACTTTTAACGTGGTGAAATAGTGAAGCAACTTTGCCGGTGTTTCATCCCTGACACATTTTTTTATTTATTTATTTTTTTTTTTAAATACTATATATCGTATTCTCCCCAGGCAAAAAAGGGAGTTGCTGATGCTTGCTAACTGGAGCCTCCACTCTCAGTCAAACCTGCAATTACCTCCGCGTCCATCCCTACCTTAAACATTGCTTAACAAGAAAAATATGCCAATACGCCGCAAACGCTTTCATTCTGGCTCCCAAAATTAAACAAGGCGCTCCGAGGCGCGTTGAAAATTACCCCGAGGAATGTGCGACCGGGTTCAGACACAAAGAGCACATCACATAAACTGTCTGAATCGCAGAGCACTTATCACTTGTAACGTTTTACACCATTTTTATTTATTTCTATATGTCGTCTAGGTGCGTGTTCTCTGTCCGATCGCACCTCTCGCTGTAGCCCCGGGGCGCTACGGTGCTTATCTGATTAGCGTGTCATGTCAGGGATTTGTCACAAAGCCATAACATACACTTTGGCTTTTTTTTTCTTAGCGTGGAAAAACTCGTGGAGGGCGGCGCTCGCCAGAATGATGCGTTGAGAAAGTCATTTGGGCAACATTCCTACAGCGACAATGCGTGTCTTCAAGTGGGAACACTAACCGTTGGTGTCCAGGCACACGCCTGTTGCATGGTTTCGGGTTTCCGAGACACGAAAAGTCACCTCAAAAAGGCGAACATTTTCAATATGCATCATAACAAAATCGATAATACTAAAAAACAAATAGATCGATGTTGTTCGACCAACTAATAATGATGTTAGTCGCAAAAACTGCATTTAAATTAGATAACGAGTCATTTCTTGAAGTATTGCATCCCTTTTAGGAATTTGTTTTACCTAAAAATGAAGAATTATGAATATTTTTTAAAAGCAAATAATAATAATAGTTAATATTATCATGAGTATCATTAATATATATTGTATACATTATATAACAATATATCAGTATACATCATATACTGTATATACCAGGGGTCCCCACCGGGCCACAGAATATATATATATATATATATATATATATATATATATATATATATATATATATATATATATATATATATATATATATATATATATATATATATATATATATATATATATATATATATATATATATATATATATATATATTTTTTTTTTTTTTTAATTTTTATTTTTTTTTATTTTTTTATTTTATTAAATCAACATAAAAAACACAAGATACACTTACAATTAGTGCACCAACCCAAAAACCTCCCTTTTTCATGACAAAGAAAAAAATAAATACAAATTATCAAGCGTTGACCGGCTACAGAAAGGTTGTGGACATGTAAAGGTGGTTCTTCGGTCAAAAAGGTAAGAAAAGTTGGTTTTACGTAATATTGCGAAAGAAAATATTATGTAAAATAATAGTAATACAAGATTTTATAGTGTGTCTTACCTTATACACGCGCTATAATAATACTTGTATATATAATGAGCCGACAATCCATCAAGCAATGCAGCTTCATAGCTTACCAAAGTCGTACTAAAACATTTTGATAGATTTTTGAGCGCGGTGTGTAATGTTCTATACTATCAATTCGGGGTGTGGGGAAAAATCGATTTGAATATGAATCGAATACGTTGTGCGATTCATAATCGATTCTCATTTTTTTTAAATCGATTTTATTTATTTATTTTTTTATCAATCCAACAAACCACTACAGAGCAATACCATAACAATGCAATCCAATTCCAAAACCAAACCTGACCCAGCAACACTCAGAACAGCAATAAACAGAGCAATTGAGAGGAGACACAAACACGACACGGAACAAACCAAAAGTAGTAAAACAAAAATAAATATTATCAGCAACAGTATCAATATTACTTATAATTTCAGCATAGCAGTGATTAAAAACCCCTCATTGACATTATCATTAGACATTTATAACAATTAAAAATAAGAACAATAGTGTCACAGTGGCTTACACTCGCAACGCATCTCATAAGCTTGACAACACACTGTGTCCAATATTTTCACAAAATAATTCATTTTTGGTTTGTTTAATAGTTAAAACACATTTACATTATTGCAATCAGTTGATAAAACATTGTCCTTTACAATTATAAAAGCTTATTTTTTTTTTTTTTTAAATCTACTACTCTGCTAGCATGTCAGCAGACGGGTAGATCCTGCTGAAATCCTATGTATTGAATGAATACGGAATCCTTTTGAATCGGAAAAACATCGTTTTTAAAACGAGAATCGGCTCGAAAAAAATCGATATATAATCGAATTGTGACCCCAAGAATTGAGATTGAATCGAATCGTGGGACACCCAAAGATTCACAGCCCTACTATCAATTGAACATATTAAATGTTGGTGATGTGTGTATTTCAATCTCCGGGTTGGGGAGGAGACCCTGCCCCAAGTAGAGGAGTTCAAGTACCTAGGAGTCTTGTTCACGAGTGAGGGAAGAGTGGATCGTGAGATCGACAGGCGGATCGGTGCGGCGTCTTCAGTAATGTGGACGTTGTACCGATCCGTTGTGGTGAAGAAGGAGCTGAGCCGGAAGGCAAAGCTCTCAATTTACCGGTCGATCTGCGTTCCCATCCTCACCTATGGTCATGAGCTTTGGGTCATGACCGAAAGGATAAGATCACGGGTACAAGCGGCCGAAATGAGTTTCCTCCGCCGGGTGGCGGGGCTCTCCCTTAGAGATAGGGTGAGAAGCTCTGCCATCCGGGAAGAACTCAAAGTAAAGCCGCTGCTTCTCCACATCGAGAGGAGCCAGATGAGGTGGTTCGGGCATCTGGTCAGGATGCCACCCGAAAGCCTCCCTAGGGAGGTGTTTAGGGCACGTCCAACCGGTAGGAGGCCACGGAGAAGACCCAGGACACGTTGGGAAGACTATGTCTCCCGGCTGGCCTGGGAAAGCCTCGGGATCCCCCGGGAAGAGCTAGACGAAGTGGCTGGGGAGAGGGAAGTCTGGGTTTCCCTGCTTAGGCTGTTGCCCCCGTGACCCGACCTCGGATAAGCGGAAGATGATGGATGATGGATGGATGGATGTTTACTTGAGTCATATTGCGGTCTACACGTATCTCGTTATGTGTGACTGCCGTCTACTGGTCACACTTATTACACCATGTACAAAATAAAATTGCTTAGAGGTCGGTAAGCAAAACAAGAATTATTCCATACATTAGGCGCACCGTGTTATAAGGCGCACTATGGAGTTTTGAGGAAAAATTAAGTAAAAATTTAAGTACGCCTTATAGTCCAGAAAATACAGTAGGCAGGGTAGCGAGTCCCCCTTTGGGCATATCTTTATTATGTTTACTTATTTGACAGTGATTTGTGATAAAAATCAAAAACTTAATTTTTTTCCCATATATTATTAACATGCAAATATTGACAGTCATGCCCTTTCTTCCTTCATTAAAGTCAAATTCTGAACATTTGTGTTTCTATTTTATTTAGGAAACGTTGGCGCAGTCGTGTCGTAATGTTTTCAGCGGCACTAATGTTGCGGTTAATTTTGCAACACATCAGAGGATTGCACAAACATTGTTATTTCCAATCCGTCTGATGCCACGTGTCTGAGGAGATATATTGTAGGCCCAGCGCTACATCAGAAGGACAGGGGGGCGGGGCCTTTCAGGGAGGAATTTTCACAAGAACTCCAATACATGCCCTGTCAGATATCAAAATAGGTGTGCATGGAATTTATTCGGGAGTATTTTTTATTCTTATAGAGAGGGAAAAAGGCAGGTGCTTCCGCACCACTTGCGGCGTGTGTTAGCAACCATTAGCCTGCAATTCATGTCCAATTAGAATTATAAAAGTGCTAAAAAAGTAAAATATGTAATTTAAAAATACATAAAAAAAAAAAGAAAAAAAAAAGAATATGTTAACAGGAACATGTAATTTCGGCAAACACGGCGTGTGAATGCATAAAAGCTGAACTGAAATGCTAACAGTTAGCATGCTAGCCAGATAAATGCAAGAAAAAAAAAAGTATACAACTTTTGGGCGTATGTCTGCAAAATGAGTAAGATAAAATGTAGCAACTAGTGTAGGTACTAACACTACACTGTATATACTGTATATACTGTATATACTATTTGATATTGCACTGGTCCTGTATTTGACTACTGTACTTCTACTTGTACTGATACTTCTACCATAACTACTGTGACTTATTATGCAACTTAATTGTCTTCTAATTAATGCAAATCATAGCTATTAATTTTTTAAAAATATTTTTTGTATTTAGTTTATTAGATTCTGCAACTAGTGTTTGAATGCCGCAGTACGCAATATCTGAAGAGCATGGAAAAAATTATTTCATTGCGGTGTACTCTGCAAGTGACAAATAAACTTTGAACCTAACACTAGCATACTAAAAGTTAGCATAAGTGAAATAATATTTTTGAATACTCTGGGGCACAAACCTGCAAAAGCTGTTCAAAAAGCTAGCATGTGAGAAGTAACACAATATTTGATGAGGTGTATACCTGGAAAGGGGCTAACAAAAACACCAAGGTAACATTAGCATTTGAACAGTTAGCCTGTGCAAAGTAAAACAAAAAAAGTGATTCTGAAGTGTACGACAGCAAATATTTGCAAAAAAGCGAGCTTGTTAATATTTTGTTACTGTTTAAGCAAGCTAGCATTTGACTAACATTATCAGGGAGCGTTGTATCTTTAGAACGACTTGAATCGGTTGAGAAATATGGATGTTTTTAATAGAGAAGGGTTTTTTGGGGAAACAAGGAAAAATTGGGAATTTTTGGAACACACAAAAAAAAAACCCTGAATAATCAAAATGTGTCGATGGTTGGATGCTTTGAATCGGCTGAGAAATGTGGACTTTTGAAAAATTGTCCATTCATTTTTGGACGGGAGTTTTCTGACTGGAAAAAAGTGCAATTCCTGGAAATGAGGGATTTTTTTTTCGAAAATGATAACCTGTGTAATGTAAAAAAAATGTTTTAATAATAGTAATAAGTAGATTATGCAATTTTGTGAGAAAATGTGTGTGAATGCTGAAATGTGCAAGCCGAACTGAAACGGTAGCATGCAACAAGTAGCAAGTTACACGCAAAATTGTCCAAAATACATTAAATGTGAAAAAATTAAGAAATAAAATATCTAAAATTGACAATCTGTAGAACTGTAAATATAAGATAATAAAATATATCAGTATCCTATACTGTACATATAGTATGTAAATATTACGTGTATATGTTATATTTTATATTGCTTTTAGTATATTTTATGCCTGAATTGTCCTTTCCATCTTTTCCATCATTTGTAACTGAGCTACCGTGTGGATCATTAAAGTTTGTCTAAGTATAACCCATTGGAGCTTCTGGGGTTGGCCGGCATCGTATCACAATATGTCCTTTCTCTTTAAATATCCTTCTTGAAAATGGTTTTGCAAATATACGCGTTGTCTTGTCTAATCATGAAAGATGCAGACGAGGCGTGTTGGCTGACTTCTTTAAGTTTACTCCACAAGGTACTCATCAAAAACATCCCGCTACTCAACGCGGCTACTGCGCATGCGCTTCAATACTGTGGCATGCTGGGTAATAGAGTTCTGATGTTACCTAGCTCATAACATCACTATATAAACTATATTGCCAAAAATGTTTGGCCACCTGTCTTTACTCACATATGAACTTGGAGTGCCATCCCATGGAATTGTCCAAAATGTTTTGGTATCCTGGAGCATTCAAAGTTCCTTTCACTGGAACTAAGGGGCCACGCCCAACTCCTGATAAACAACCCCACACCATAATTCCTCCTCGACCAAATTTCACACTCGGCACAATGCAGTCCGAAATGTAGCAATTTCCTGTCAACCGCCAAACCCATACTCGTCCATCAGATTGCCAGGTGGAAAAGAGTGATTCATCAGTCCAGAGAACGCAATTTCGCTGCTCTGGAGTCCATGTGCTTTACACCATCGCATTCCACGCTTTGCATTGGACTTGGTGATGTATGGCTTAGATGCAGCTGATCGGCCATGGAAACCCATTCCATGAAGCTCTCTGCGTACTGTACATGGGCTAATTGGAAAGTCACATGAAGTTTGGAGCTCTGTAGCAACTGACTGTGCAGAAATCCTTTGCACTATGCGCTCCAGCATCTGTGACCCCTCTCTGTCAGTTTACGTGGGCTACCACTTTGGTGGCTGACTTGCTGCTGTTCCCAAACTCTTCACTTTTCTTATAATAAAGTTGATTTTGGAAGAATAATGAGCGAGGACATTTCATGACTGGATATGTTGCACAGGTGGCACCCTATGACAGTTCCACGCTGGAAATAACTGAAAGCGGCCCAGTCTTGCACAAATGTTTGTAGAAACACTCTCCATGCCTAAGTGATTGATTTTATACCCAAGTGATTAGGACACCTGATTATCACCATTTGGATGGGTGGCCAAATACTTTTGGCAATATAGTGTATATCTGCCAGAGGCCATATAGAACAGGGGTTAGCAACCTTTACCACTCAAAGAGCCATTTTGACCCGTTTCACAAAATAAAGAAAACAATTGGAGGCGCAAAACTTTTGACATTTAAAATGAAATACCACTGCATACAGAGTTTTTTGTGTTTTTTTGTTTTGTTTTGTGCTATATATAAACCAGGGGTCTCAGAGAAAATGTAATGTTAGTGCGGCCCGCGAGTTTTACATGAATGCCGCTTAACAGCATTACACTTATGTTGAAGAGGTTCAATTAGCCTACTGACGTGTATTTATGAATGGTTGATTTATATAGGCTAGTAAGGTACCTTACTAGCCTTTATTAATCAACCTTTTATAAATAAATGCATTACACTTGCCCATCCTAGTAATGTACCTTACCAGCCTTTATTAATCAACCATTTATAAATAAATACATTACACTTGCCAATCCCCCCATATTTTCCGGAGGTTCCCAAATTCTCAAAGTATCTATTCTCGTGAATATCTGATGATATTCATCCTAACATCAATAATAAGGGAGTGCAATGAAAGCACTGCCTTTAATGCCCTCTACAACATGCACAAACAGCTTACCAGCCCAGTTACACGTTGTATATGACGCACACACACCGCTGCAAGACATACGGTACTTGGTCAACAGCCATACAAGTGACACTGAGGGTTTTAATATAAACAATTTTAACACTCTTACTAATATGCACCACACTGTGAACCCGCACCAAACAAGAATGACAAACACATTTCGGGAGAACATCCGCACTGTAAGACAACATAAACACAACAGTACAAATACCCACAATCCCATGCATCCCTGACTATTCCTGGCTAAATTATACACACCCGCTAGCACCAAAGAAGGTCTTACTGACAAAAACTTGTGATCTGATTGGCTATTGCAACTGTCTTAAAAATGTTTGCGTCCTTTCACTTACAGTACATGGACGCCTGCATTGTCGATTCTGAAGGCTTCGGGCAGATTTGGTACAGCATGGCACCATTAGATAGCTGAATTTTGATTGGATAAAAATTCTGTAACTTAAAAACCATGTTAAATTGACCATGAATTGATTAATGTGGACCCTGACTTAAAAAAGTTGAAAAACTTATTCGGATGTTACCATTTAGTGGTCAATTGTACGGAATATGTACTGAACTGTGCAATCTACTAAAAGTTTCAATCAATCAATCAATCAAACAACAGTGCTGGAAGAACCATAATATGACATGAAGGCAATATGAATACTTTTATATATTTAGGGAAAGTAAATTAAAAAAATACTTTAATCTTTAATTATGATCATGATTTCTGGTTATGTTAGACCAGCAGAGAAGGCCTTGCTGGCCCTGACAGCACACCACTGCTACCAGGTGTACGTATGACAACCAGCACCTGGGGGCGGGACTGAAGGGAGCCTTAAAAATACCTGCCCAGTGTCCCGCCGGAGGCCCCTGTCATGGCATTGATGGATCAGACCCACAGATGGCTCTATCTCATAAGAGCATCTCTGAAATCCTCATCAGAGCACTTACTGAATCGTGATTAATTCCCCCTTCAAAACTAAACCACTCCTTCATTTGTCTTGTCCGGTCCGATGGCCATGGATGAAGTACTGGCTGTTCAGAGTCGGGACCCAGGATGGACCGCTCGTCGGGACCACTATGGATTGAACTTTCACAGTATCATGTTAGACCTGCTCGACATCCATTGCTTTTGGTCCCCTGGTGGGGGGTGTTGCCCACATATGAGATCCTCTCCAAGGTTCTAATAGTCATCGTCACTGGCGTCCCACAGGGTGTGAGTTCTCCTTGCCCACTGGGTGTGAGTTTTCCTTGCCCTTATGTGGGTTCTTCCGAGGATGTCGTAATTGTAGTGGTTTGTACAGTCCTTTGAGACATTTGTGATTTAGGGCTATATAAATAAACATTGATTGATTGATTGATTGATTGTCTGTCCGGCAGGCAAAGATGGAGCGGCGCGTACGAGAAGGCGCCGCTAAGACAAACCAAATTAAAGAGGCAGACAATAACAAAGCGTGCGAGCGATCCGGCGGAACAAAGGGAGGGCAAAGACGTAGGATGACAAGAAGAGAGCGGGAAGGCGTAAAAAGAAAATGGCAGGCAAACACCAAAGGGATTACTAGAGAGGAGAGAGAGAGAGAGAGAGATGTCGCCCGTGCGGTAAGCGCCGTCGACAAAGACGATCCCGCTTCTGACACCTTCACACGTTAATTGCCAAAATAAGAAATTAGCGCCGGCGTCCTTTGTGTTTTCTCCCGAGGAAAAGCAAAAGAAAACACGGAGAAGCCAAAGTGGACGCCTCCATGCGGGCGTATGCAAAGAGGCAATTTGTATATGAGGCGCCTATGGATGGGCTTCTGAGCGAGGACGACCTCCCCTTGTCAAAACCACAGAGACTGTCACCGGCTATCACAACAAACTGGCGAGGGGAAGACAAGAGAAAACACGCTGTACTCCTGCCCGCTTTGCATAATCTGTATTGATTGGAGACGCTGCTTCAGATATCCACCGCCGCGCTTTGATGGCCGGTTAGCATATTAGCCGCCGTATCGGGTTAGCGCTCCATTAGCTCGCCGCGGCGGTTGGCGCTCTAGGAAGGCTGGAATGGCGTAGCGCTAAATCAATGCTCGCCGTCAGCGCTGGTATCTTAAGAGAAGTGCTAATTAACTTACTGCGACCTCTGGAACAGCTTTGACCAGAGGGCTAATGTAGCCTAATCGCATGTGCGCGCGGCATGTCGGGCCTTCCCCGGTCCGGCTGAATCGATAGGAAACTGCAGCTGAGGGGGTCATGGCGGCCAACAACCCCCCCACGCTGACACAACCATAGCCCTGGGCAGGACCTTAATGGAGCCATATTCCCCCAAAATCAATACTCAAACTGGGCATGGATCATGATACGAGTCACACTTCTGATTGGATGTGACAAGAAGGCTGGGACCTAAATGTTTAAACACATTTGAAACCCTCTTAATCATCCTGGAGCTGGAGCGCAAAATATACTAAAGTTGTGTTAACACATTTGGTTTGGTGCTACTGTGGACATGGTGTTACTGTCCCGCTTTTTAGCATGGTTGTATTAACATACTGGTCACAGTTTGCAGGGTTATGGTGTTTGTGCTGCGGTATGGTTGGCTTAACAACTGTAAAACACTGCTCTGCCTATTAGAACAGATCACTGAAAAATACAATAAGAACACATTTACAATTTCTACTAAATATTTAAATACTTATATATATATATATATATATATATATATATATATATATATATATATATATATATATTTATGTACATATATATGAATAAATACATAGACATATACATATATAGACACAAACAAAATACTTTAATTAAGAAATAATTTGAAACTTTAAAGTTTATATATATATACACACATACATACATATATATTATATATACATATATACACACATACATACATATATATTATATATACATATACATATATATATATACACACATACATACATATATTATATATACACACATACATACATATATATTATATATACATATATACACACATACATACATATATATTATATATACATATATACACACATACATACATATATATTATATATACATATATACACACATACATACATATATATATATATATTATATATACATATACATATATACACACATACATACATACACATATATATATTATATATACATATATATACACACATACATATATATATGTGTAATATATATATATATATATATATATATATATATATATATATACATACACACACACACACACACACACACACACACACATATATACATACATACTAAAATTTTTTATTATTCACTAACTTTTAAATTTGTTCATAGTGTATTCAAATTTTAGCGAATGTTAAAATATTTCCGTATATGGGGACGGCGTGGCACGGTTGGGAGAGTGGCCGTGTTAGCAACCTGAGGGTTCCTGAATTGATCCCCACCTTCTACCAACCAAGTCACGTCCGTTGTGTCCTTGAACAAGACACTTCATCCTTGCTCCTGATGGGTTGTGGTTAGGGCCTTGCATGGCAGCTCCCGCCATCAGTGTGTGAATGTGTGTGTCAATGGGTGAATGTGTCAAAGCGCTTTGAGTACCTTAAAGGTAGAAAAGCGCTATACAAATATAACCCATTTACCATATATATATATATATATATATATATATATATATATATATATATATACGCACGCACGCACACAAATACACACACACACACTAGGGCAGTCAAGGTTAACATGATAGCGCATTAACTACAATTTTCAATAACGGAACTAATTTTTTATGAGCGATTAACCCACACACATTCCTTTTGACACTTGTGCAATGCCGTAGCGGGGGAACTTTGATGCAGTGCTATACACTTTAGCTGGAAGATGGCTGTAGAGTGTTGATTATCTTAAAATGTGTTTTCAGACCATTCCAATGTTGACCACAACGTCAGTCGCTATGCAGAGTGGCGCATTACAAAGCGATTACCACTCTTCCTCTCATGCGAAATCCACCCAGGAAGGGCACCATACGAATTCCCTTCCTACTGTATTAAAACAAAAACATCCTGTCTACAGTACATACAGGCCAAAGGTTTAGACACACCTTGAAGCTCATCGAGAGAATGCCAAGAGTGTGCAAAAAAGTAATCAAAGCAAATGGTGGCTATTTTGAAGATTCATAGTTTTGATGCAGTCAGTGACAATCTATAATGTAAATAGTCATGAAAATAAAGAAAATCCATTGAAATGAGGTGTGTCCAAACTTTTGACCGGTACTGTGTGTGTGTGTATGTGTATATATATATATATATATATATATATATATATATATATATACATATATATATATATATATATATATATATATATATATAAAATCAATCAATGTTTACTTATATAGCCCTAAATCACTAGTGTCTCAAAGGGCTGCACACGCCACAACGACATCCTCGGTAGGCCCACATAAGGGTAAGGAAAACTCACACCCAGTGGGACGTCGGTGACAATGATGAATATAAGAACCTTGGAGAGGAGGAAAGCAACGGATGTCGAGCGGGTCTAACATGATACTGTGAAAGTTTAATCCATAATGGATCCAACACAGCAGCGAGAGTCAGTCAAGAAAAAAAGTATTTGAACACCCTGCTATTTTGCAAGTTCTCACACTTAGAAATCATGGAGGGGTCTGAAATTTTCACAGTAGGTGCACGTCCACTGTATGAGAGATAACCTAAAAAGAAAAATCCAAAAATCACAATTTATTCGTGTGATACAGCTGAAAATAAGTATTTGAACACATGTCTAACAGCTAGAATTCTGACACTCAAAGACCTGTTATTCCGCTTTTAAAAGTCCTCCTCCACTTTACTGTATTATCCTGAATCAGATGCATCTGTGTGAGGTTGTTAGCTGCATAAAGACACCTGTCCACCCCATACAATCAGTAAGACCCAAACATTCAGCATGGCTAAGAGCAAAGAGCTGTCCAAAGACACCAGAGACAAAATTGTACAAGTCCACAAGGATGGAAAGGGCTACGGAGAAATTGCCAAGCAGCTTTGTTGAAAAAAGGTCCACTGTTGGAGCAATCATTAGAAAATGGAAGAAGCTAAACATGACGGTCAATCTCAATCAGAGTGGAGCCCCATGCAAGATATCACCTCTTGGGGTCTCAATGATGCTAAGAAAGGTGAGGAATCAGCCCAGGACTACATGGCAGGACTTGGTCAATGACCTGAAAAGAGCTGGGACCACTGTTTCCATGTTCACTGTTGGTAATACAATAAGACGTCATGGTTTGAAATCATGCATGGCACGGAAGGTTCCCCTGCTTAAACTAACACATGTTAAGGCCCGCCTTAAGTTTGCCAATGACCATTTGGATGATCCAGAGGAGTCATGGGAGAAAGTTTTGTGGACAGATGAGACCAAAATTGACCTTTTTGGTCATAATTCCACCATGCCTGTTTGGAGGAAGAAGAATGATGCGTACCATCCAAAGAACACCATCCTACTGTGAAGCATGGGGGTGGTAGCATCATGCTTTGGGGATGTTTTTCTGCTCATGGGACAGGACGACTGTACTGTATTAAGGAGATGATGACTGCAGCCATGTATTGTGGGATTTTGGCCAAAAACCTCCTTCCCTCAGTCAGATCATTGAAGATGAGTCGTGGCTGGACCAAGAAGTGGCTTCGTAAGAACCATATCAAGGTTCTGGAGTGGCCCAGCCAGTCTCCAGACCTAAATCCAATTGAAAATCTTTGGAGGGAGCTGAAAGTCTGTGTTACTGACTGATCTAGAGAAGATCTGTGTGGAGAAGTGGGCCAAAATCCCTCCTGCAGTCTGTGCAAACCTGATGAAGAACTACAGGAAACGTTTGCAAACAAAGGCTACTCTACATAAATATTAATGTTGGTGTTCAAAAACTTATTTTCAGCTTTATCACACAAATAAATTCTTAAAAAAATCATACATTGTGATTTCTGGATTTTTCTTTTTAGTTTATCTCTCATACAGCAGACGTGCACCTACCGTGAAAATTTCAGACTCCTCCATGATTTCTAAGTGGGAGAACTTGCAGGGTGTTCAAATACTTATTTTCTTGACTATATATGTATAAGTATATATATATAAGTGTATATATAAGTATATATATATATATATATAAGTATATATATATATAAGTGTATATATATATATATATATAAGTGTATATATATATATATATATATATATATATATATATATATATATTTTCTATGCACACTTGTCATTCTTTCGATGAGCTTCAAGCACACCCGTGAACTGAAAACCATTTCAGTTGTCATCAAAGCAAAGGCTGGCTATTTTGAAGATTCATAGTTTCGATGCCTTCAGTGACAATCTACAATGTAAATAGTCATGAAAATTAAGAAAACCCAATGAATAAGGAGGTGTGTCCAAACTTTTAACCTGTACTGTGTGTGTGTGAGTCTGTATGTATATATATATATATATATATATATAATGTATGCTTTGCACACTCTTGTCATTCTTTCGATGAGCTTCAAGCACACCCGTGAACTGAAAACCATTTCAGTTGACTACCTCTTGAAGCTCATCGAGAATACCAAGAGTATGCAAAACAGTCATCAAAGCAAAGGGTGGCTATTTTGAAGATTCATAGTTTCGATGCCTTCAGTGACAATCTACAATGTAAATAGTCATGAATATTAAGAAAAAACATTGAGTAAGGAGAAGGTGTGTCCAAACTTTTAACCTGTATTGTGTGTGTGTGTATATATATATATATATATATATATATATATATATATATATATATATATATATATATATATATATATATATATATATATATATATATATATATGCTTTGCACACTTGTCATTCTTTCGATGAGCTTAAAGTACACCTGTGAACTGAAAACCATTTCAGTTGACTACCTCTTGAAGCTCATCAAGAAAATGCCAAGAGTGTGCAAAAAAGTAAACAGAGCAAAGGGTGGCTATTTTGAAGTTTCATAGTTTTGATGCCTTCAGTGACAATCTCCAAGTCCATTTCCAGTCATGAACATTAAAAAAAACCTATTGAATAAGGAGAAGGTGTGTCCAAACTTTGGGCCAGTACTGTACATAGATCTGGTGGAATCTGATGGAATGGATAAATGATAAATGGGTTGTACTTGTATAGCGCTTTTCTACCTTCAAGGTACTCAAAGCGCTTTGACACTACTTCCACATTTATCCATTCACACACACATTCACACACTGATGGAGGGGACCTGCCATGCAAGGCGCCAACCAGCACCCATCAGGAGCAAGGGTGAAGTGTCTTGCTCAGGACACAACGGACGTGACGAGGTTGGTACTAGGTGGGATTTGAACCAGGGACCCTCGGGTTGCGCACGGCCACTCTCCCACTGCGCCGCGCCGTCCCTTGATGATGGAAACCTTCCAGTGGTGATCTGAACTAAAATCTGTCTATTGACGTGTATTTATTCAGGCACCGAACGACTGAAAACACACCAGCTGCACAAACCAAACAAACCAATAAGCCATCCGCTTTAATTCCCCCTCACCTTGGGACGACTTGTTCGAGTGGCTGTGTCTCGTTAAGATTAATTCCCGCCTAATACTAATTGGGCCTTTAGCTGGAAAGAGGAGGGGGTGTGGGGGGTGTCCTCAGGGGACGGTCTAGCGAAATGGCTCCCTGTGGTCCGCACTCACCGAGGCTCGCCGCCGCCATCGTCACCGCCGCCATGCTGATGAGATGGCGTTTTTTATCAGCCGCGGCATTCCGCTAGAGCTCTACCCGCCCCCCCGGGGGGGCCACGGCACACGCTATAATTAAGTCTCGCACAATCCATAATTGCTGTGTTTACAATTACCGCATAGGAGGAACACAGCGGAAGAAAAAAGGAGGTAGGTTGAGAGAGGCTTCATATTAAGAGGGTGCAAAATTCAAATTCGTTTCTTCTTCTTCTGCCCCGTCTCGCTTCCCTTCGCCTTCTTAATAAGCTCTCAGGGCTGTTTGGCAGAAGGGGGTGGGCAAAAAAAAAAAAAAAAACATCACTTATTTATTTTTCCCAGATAGCCCTATTAATTTTCCTCAGGGGCCCCGGAGTGCTCCGGCAGACAAGGATGTGGACTGGATCCGCAGTCCCCCGGGTGCTGCTTGAGGAAGAGCCACAAATGACCCAAATAAGGGGTACTTTTTGAAGGCAGCGTGGTGGCGTCGGCACCATTAAAAGCAAATGAAGTGTTTATTAGCCATGCCGACAGCGCTCTCTAAACACTGGCAGATCAAGGGCGGTTACAGTTCATTTCTCTCCCGTTTTCCATGCTTTTTCTTCGAGATTTTGCACACCTGGCTTTTCCCTCATTCTTGTTTTCAAACTTTTAGGTCTGCCTTCCAGGAATAAGCCTAAACGTTGCGGTTTCCGATCGGGAGGTTAATGTGAGGGAGGTGTGACAGCAGACATTGGAAGATAGAATTTCACAGTAGGACATTGTTTGTGCACACTAAAGCTGCGTTCACATTGGAACCGATACGGTACCAATTCCCGGTACCTGAGAATCGATACCAGTCCTCAGCGGTACCAATTGTCGGTGCGTTTGTGTGTGTTGATAAATATTGTTTGTTGGTAATAAAACCAAATATTTTATTGCAACATTTAAAAATGAGCTTATTATGATAACTGCTGTACAAGTTGTTATATCTAGTTTTATTATCATCCTTTTATCATTTTCAAGTATGACATGAAGTTGTAATTGCAGTCGCAAGTCCAAATCATCATTGTGTTTTTTGTTGCGCCCTAAAAAGTGTTAATACTGCAAGTGTTGTAATTATTACACACCAGCTGTTTGATTGCAATGTGCACTTTTCAGTTGTAGTATCATGTTAGACCCGCTCGACATCCATTGCTTTCGTCCCACTGGGTATGAGTTCTCCTTGCCCACTGGGTGTGAGTTTTCCTTGCCCTTATGAGGGTTCTTCCGAGGATGTCGTAGTGGTTTGTGCAGCCCTCTGAGACACTTGTGATTTAGGGCTATATAAATAAACATTGTTTTATTGATTGATTGATAGTCCTCATTAACAGATTTGAAAGTTTTGAAATCGCATTGTAATATTGCTAAAGCTAATCAGTAGCCTGTCAATGGCAAAGCCAATGCTTATTAGCATCAAGCTAGTGCATTTTTGGAAAAGTGAAGCCTTACATTATGTTGAAGCATTTAGGCAACATTACCTAAAAGGTACAGTGTGCCTAATGTACGGATTCATTTTGGTTGTGCTTATCAACCTTGAAGCTATTTTATTTGGTACATGCTGTAGTGATAAGTGTAAACAGTAGATGGCAGTCACACATAATAAATGTGTAGACTACAATATTACGCCAGCAAACACCAAAATTTTATATTTTCCATTGAGAATATAGAACATTACACACGCTCAAAAAGCTATGAACCCACACAGCTTGCTGGATTGTTGTCGCGTTACGGATACAGTAGTCAGAGATACTCTTCAATATACAAGTTGTATGGTGTGTGTGCATAAGGACGGCAAAATGGCAACTATTAGCAGACCTATTATTGGGCGTTTTGTTTTGCAATATGCAAAACCAACTTTTCTTACTTTCTGGTACCCACTGATCTGTCTTTGGGATCTGCATAAATCCTGGAAAATTGCGCACATCTGCCTCTGTATTCCGTGGCAACACCCTAGTCCAGGGGTAGGGAACCTTTTTGGCTGAGAGAGCCATGAAAGCCAAATATTTTAAAATGTATTTCCGTGAGACCCATATCATATTTTTTAACACTGAATACAACTAAATACATGCATTTTTTAAGTAAAATCAACATTTTTAGAGTATAATTAGTCTCTAATTATTTTTAATAAAATGTTTATTTCTTGAACAGGTGCGGTAGATAACGGATGGATGGATTAAAATGCATGAGAATGTTTTATATTTTGAACGTTATTTTTAACAGTGATTACCAGCGGAATTATTCATTCAAGCAATGTCAGCTAAGATATTTATCTGAGAGCCAGATGCAGTCATCAAAAGAGCCACATCTGGCTCTAGAGCCATTGGTTCCCTACCCCTGCCCTAGCCGATAAGCTACTTCAATTTCTCCATCTTGTTGTTATGGGACATTCATCCTCCGCTGTTGCCATTTGTAGTATAAAGTAGCGTAACGTTCTTACTTATATCTGTCAGTAAACTCGCCATGAAAGTGCTAAAACATACCGGTGTCGTGAGTTTACATTATTCACCCAAGGAACATTAGTTATTAGAGAGTTTCGGTCGGACGGTTTTTCACGGGACACCACCACTACATGTTATATAGACCACAAGGAAGTGTTTTCAATTTAGAAAAAAATAATAATAATAGGATCCCTGTAATGCGCCCTATAATCCGGTGCGCCTTATGTGTGAAAAAAAGTTAGAAAACAGACCATTAATCGGCAGTGTGCCTTAAAATCCGGTGTGCTCTATGGTATAATCCTTTGATATGCTAGGGATAGTTTGTCCATTCATTTTCTACCGCTTGTCCCTTATGGGGTCGGATAGTTTGTCTGTTTGTTAATTAGCAAAATAGCTAAAAAAGGTACGGATGGATTAGGATGAAATTTTCAGGAAATGTCAAAAATTGGATAAGGAAAATAATACCCAATTTTTGGGGTGATTTGGATCACCATCTGGATTTATCATTTTTATTTAAAGGATCCTTTATGATTTGCGAAATACAGAGGTATGGGCTCTCCGAGTGCTTTTCTAGTTAATGATGTGATTGCTCCCCATTCCCAAATTCCCGCCTTCCCTCTAATTACATTCTTCGTTTCATTCCAAACTGCCAAGTAAAGAAAAAAAGAGCTGGGGCTCCATTTCACTTGATATTTTTTCTCAAACACGGCTGGAGTTTATAATGAAAGAAATGTGCTGAAATGAGATAAAAATGAGGAATAAACTGTCCATTTATCTTCTTTACAGTTTGCCTTTAATAGGCGGCAGTTATTACGCGGGCTGACATAAAACAGGCTTTTACATTTGCAGAAACACACTTCACAGCAAACAGTGTGTTTTTTGGTGGCTTTGTAGCCATCTCAATGGTGTCTAAAAATGAGTTGCTATTTTCTCATTAGCTCATATTTGAATGTCTTTCCCTCGCCACTCCACAGTTTATACATTCCCTCCACCACATGTGAGGGAGAATAATGACACTCATTTAGGGCTGAATTAAAAGTTCACAGCGAAAACTTTCGCAAATGCCTTTTTTTTTTTTTTTTGGAGTTGCCTTTCACACCGATCTCTAATTATTTTTCATAACCTCAAGCAGTTTACGGTAATATCACGGCTTCCTGTTCTGACGTGCATACTGTACGTAGGGGCTGACACCGTTTAAAGCAGAATGGGGAACCCTTTTAAGTTTTAATAACGTCTTTGGAGGGCTATAGTAAATGTATGAACAATTCGGGGACTTAGATGTTTTGCAGCATTTTATTTCAGCGCCTAAGCGTATTTTGGAATTGCATGCTCTAACGCACTGTAAATACCCCACGGGCCGCAAAGTCCTTACACCTCGATTAATACCATTTATTAAAGCAGTGGTAAGGGAAAAACTGGTGCTTCGATTTCTGATTTATAGCATATCCTTTACCTCCACTGTGGTAATTTTAGTGTAATGTTTGCACAAAAACGGCACACAAAAACATTACACATGCACTAAATGCAGAAGTGTCCTGGCTGATCCACATATTATTGTTTCATTTTTATATGCTATTATATATGTATATTTACCAAAAAGGTTTCAGTATTTTTCTACAAAATACATTTAAAGGCCTACTGAAACCCACTACTACCGACCACGCAGTCTGATAGTTTATATATCAATGATGAAATATTAACATTGCAAGACATGCCAATACGGCCGGTTTAGTTTACTAAATTGCAATTTTAAATTTCCCGCGGAGTTTCTTGTTTAAAACGTCACGGAATGATGACGCATGCGCGTGACGTCACGGACTGTCAAGAAATATTAGCGCAGCAACATTTGCAGCTAAAAGTAGTCTCTTTTCAATGCGCAATTAAACAGTATTCTGGACATCTGTGTTGCTGAATCTTTTGCAATTTGTTCAATTAATAATGGAGAAGTCAAATTAGAAAGATGGAGTTGGGAAGCTTTAGCCTTTAGCCACACAAACACACGGTGTTTCCTTGTTTTAAATTCCCGGAGGCGAAGCTTTACTATGGATCAGAGCGGTCAAGTGAACATGGTTCCCGACCGCTTGTCAACCGGCAGGTTTCGGTGAGAAAATTGTGTTAAAATCTCGCCTTTTACCGGAGATCTGGGGGAGTTTGCGCCGTCCTTGTATCTGCCGTCGACTTAGCTCAGACACTGGCCTCAACACACCCGTGGACACACCCCTCCGACTCTTAGGTATTATTTAATCTCACTAAAACACTAGCAACACAATAGAAAGATAAGGGATTTCCTAGAATTATCCTAGTAAATGTGTCTAAAAACATCTGAATCCGTCCCAATGCAATCGCCTTTTTTTTTTTTAAACTTTATTTATTTATTTCTAATTTTTTCTAGTCCGTCGCTATTGATAATCATCATCCATGAATCTTTCATCCTCGCTCAAATTAATGGGGAAATTGTCATTTTCTCGGCCCGAATAGTTCTTGCTGCTGGAGGCTCCCATTATAAATAATGTGAGGACGTGAGGAGCCCTCACCTTTGTGACGTCATCGTCTGCGACTTCCGGTAAAGACAAGGCTTTTTTATCAGCACCAAAAGCTGCAAACTTTATCATCGATGTTCTCTACTAAATCCTTTCAGCACCTCATTTCAGTAGGCGTCTAATACATACATCAGCTCAGTGGCCTAGTCAGAGTGTCCGCCCTGAGATCGGTAGGTTGTGAGTTCAAATCCCGGCCGAGTCATACCAAAGACTATAAAAATGGGACCCATTACCTCCCTGCTTGGCACTCAGCATTAAGGGTTGGAATTGGGGGTTAAATCACCATAAATGATTCCTGGGCGTGGCATCCCTGCTGCCCACTACTCCCCTCACCTCCTAGGGCGTGATCAAGAGTGATGGGTTAACTGCAAAGAATAATTTCGCCACATCTAGTATGTGTCTGACAATCATTGGTACTTTAACTTTAACTAATTTGTTGTTGAAAAAAACTGCATAAATGCGAGGGGAAAAACCCTATATATCATAATTAAAAATGTTTTAAGTACTGTTACAATCACACAAAATGTACTAACATTAATGTGCGTGTCATGACCTGACCTTTGGCTGCAGGTCATCTCTTGTCTTGGTTTTGGGGTGGTTTTCTATTTAGTGTAGGTCCAGCGTTCTTATTTTCTAACTTCCACTTCTAGTTTCTGGTCTTAGCAGCACCTTAAATGTGTCTGCCAGCTCACCTTTTCTCAGTTTGCAATGTATTCTATTTACCATATTTTTCAGTGTATAGGCCACACTTAAAACAATTAAATTTTTTCAGAACTTGACAGTGCGCATAATAACCTTGTGCGCCTAATGTACAGAATCATTTTGGTTCTGCTTACCGACCTCAAAGCTATTTTATTTGGTACATGGTAAATTGTTGAGTGTGACCAGTAGAAGGCAGTCACACAGAAGAGATACGTGTAGACTGCAATATGACTCAAGTAAACAACACCAAAATTGTACATCCATCCATCCATTTTCTATCGCTTGTCCCTTTCGGGGTCGTGGGGGGTGCTGGAGCCTATCTAAGCTGCATTCGGGCGGAAGTCGGCATACACCCTGGACAAATAGCCACCTCATCGCAAGGCTAACAAAGATACACAGTCAACATTCACACTCACATTCACACACTAGGGTCCATTTAGTGTTGCTAATCAACCTATCCCCAGGTGCATGTCTTTGGAGGTGGGAGGAATTCGGAGTACCCGGAGGGAACCCACGCAGTCACGGGGAGAACATGCAAACTCCACACAGAAAAATCCCGAGCCTGGGATTGAACCCAGGACTACTCAGGACATTCGCATTGTGAGGCACATGCACTAACCCCTTTACCACCCTACGGTATACAATTAAACATACCTCATCGTGCTGCCCTAAGATTGTATATGATCCATTGAAACATAGAACATTACACACAGCGCTCAAAAATCTATCAAAATGCTTATATACAACTTTGGTAAGCTATGGATTGTACTGTGCTTCAAGTATTATTATGGTCTGTGTATCTAAGGTAAGACATTATCTGGCGCTTTGTTTCACAAAATTGGGCAAAAGCAACTTCTCTTGCCTTCTGGCACCTGCTGATGTATTATTTGGGATCTGCATAAATCCTGAAAAATTGTGCGTCTCCGCCTTTGTAGTCTGTAACGACACCGTAGTGGATAAGCGTATTTTTCTCTATCTTCTTGTTATTGGACATTCATCCTCTGCTGTTGCCATTTCTAATATAATGTAAAGTTCTTACTTATATCTGTCAGTAAACTCGCCATGAAAGCGCCAAAACATACCGGTGTAGTGAGTTTACATTATTCACCCAAAGAACCTTAGTTATAAGAGAGTTCCGGTCGGACGGTTTTTCATTGGACATATTTCTGGCGTTCTTATTGCACAGTAAGCCACGGACGAGGAGATGCTGCTCCGTTGTTGATTTAAGTCAAGTCTGAATGTCAAAAGACGCTGCCGAAGGTGAGCCACGTAAATAAGACAGTCCACAAAACAAATTATCCTGAAGCGACTGCCAGAAAGCGACCTAAAGATGGTCTGTAAAACATAATCCATGCAACATTTTCACCAAAGAACCACCATTACATGTCATGTAGACCACATGGAAGTGTTTTCCATTTAGAAAAAAATAATACAAATATGATCTCTTTAATGCGCCCTATAATCTAGATCGCCTTTTGTATGACAATAGGACTGACTTGATCCACTAATCGGCACTGCGCTTTATAATCTGGTGCGCCCCATGGTCCGGAAAATACGGTAGGTTAAGCTGTTGCAGTGGTCTTTATTTAAACATTGTTTTGTGTATGCTTACTCTGCTTCACGTGGGTAAACTCTTGTCTTCTTCCTATATTCGGGTAAGTTTACTTTGAAGCCGGTTTTTGATTGATTGATTGATTGATTGAAACTTGTATTAGTAGATTGCACAGTACTGTACATATTCCGAACAATTGACCACTAAATGGTAACACCCGAATAAGTTTTTCAACTTGTTTAAGTCGTGGTCCACATAAATCAACTCATGGTAATTCACGGTTTAGTTTCTTTTTGTACTGGATATCGTTCCGTGTTCTTTGAGTGCACTCCCAGCTGCACAAGCATTTTGTTTTTTCTTATATTAAACACTTTTTACCCGCACACTGTCCTCTGCTGCCTTCTGCATTCTGGGATAACGACCACCACTGCTCAATTACCCATCAAGTACCCTGTCTACAAAGGTAAACAACCAGGGTCTCTAATCACTACCTGGTCAGAAAACTTTAAAAGCTGTGGCTGTAGGCAACCTGCTGATGTCCATTGTGTTAACTACAGAAGTCGCATAAATGGTTAGAATCTAGCAGCTTCATCTACATCTCTGTGCACTTAAAAATTTTGATTGCGGTACTCAGCTGTTGGTGTTGAACTCATGTGTGTTACTTGTTTTTAACTCATTGGTGTTATTGCACAGCAAATTATTTGCCTCTAGCCAAGATTTAAAATTGTATTCACAGAAACGTCCCAAGTTTTAAGAGCTATTTACTTATTTTAAGCCATTCACTTTACATCATAATCCTAATTTTAGCATGGATATTCATATGGTAAATGGGTTTTACTTGTATAGCGCTTTTCTACCTTCAAAGTACTCAAAGCGCATTGACATTATTTCCACATTCACACACACACACTCACACACTGATGGCGGGAGCTGCCATGCAAGGCTCTAACCACGACCCATCAGGAGCAAGGGTGAAGTGTCTTGCTCAAGGACACAACGGACGTGACGGGGTTGGTAGAAGGTGGGGATAGAACCAGGTACCCTCCAGTTGCTGGCACGGCCACTCTTGCAACCACACCACCCCATCCATATGTTGTCTATTCTAGTTAAAAAATAACTACCGTATTTTTCGGACTATTAAGTCGCAGTTTTTTTTCATTGGTGCGACATATACTCAGGAGCGGCTTATGTGTGAAATTCTTCACACATTACCGTACAATATCAAATAATATTATTTAGTTCATTCAGGTAAGAGACTAGACGTATAAGATTTCATGGGATTTAGCAATTAGGAGTGACAGATTGTTTGGTAAACGTATAGCATGTTCTATATGTTATAGTTATTTGAATGACTCTTACCATAATATGTTACGTTAACATACCAGCCACCTTCTCAGTTGGTTATTTATGCGTCATATAACGTACACTTATTCAGCCGGTTGTTCACTATTCTTTATTTAAAATTGCCTTTCAAATGTCTATTCTTGGTGTTAGGTTTTATCAAATAAATTTACCCAAAAAATACGACTTATGTTTTTTCCTTCTTTATTATGCGTTTTCGGCAGGTGCGACATATACTCAGGAGTGACTTATCTGTGAAATTCTTCACACATTACCGTACAATATCGAATAATATTATTTAGTTCATTCAGGTAAGAGACTAGACGTATAAGATTTCATGGGATTTAGCAATTAGGAGTGACAGATTGTTTGGTAAACGTATAGCATGTTCTATATGTTATAGTTATTTGAATGACTCTTACCATAATATGTTACGTTAACATATAAGGCACCTTCTCAGTTGGTTATTTATGCGTCATATAACGTACACTTATTCAGCCTGTTGTTCACTATTTTTTATTTAAAATTGCCTTTCAAATGTCTATTCTTGGTGTTGGATTTTATCAAATAAATTTACCCAAAAAATGCGACTTATGTTTTTTCCTTCTTTATTATGCGTTTTCGGCAGGTGCGACTTATACTCCGGAGCGACTTATACTCCGAAAAATACGGTATTCCAATAAGTTATCTTGTTTTTTTTCCCCCACACAAAAAAGCGTGTTTAGAGGTTCTGCAACATCCAAAAGATGCTTCATTTTTCAAATTGCATTTTGAATAATGCTGTTTTTCAGAATAAAACTTATTTCTGAATTAAAAGTTCTGCTAATTTCTAATTATACAGTACAACTTTTAATTTAGAATGTCAAGTAAATTTAACTTGCTGCATGGACGGATAATTTCTCTAGTTTTTAGTGTGTTTTTCCTTAAAATCCATACTTTTTATGTTATATTTGAGTGCGATTACAACGTTTCCATTTTCTCATGCACTATAAATTATTCTGAGAGTTGCAAGGAGTTTTTCAAATGTAGGAAACCCCCTGCACTCCTTCAGTTTAGGTAAAAAACAAAAACAAATTAAAAAAAGGTAAAACCTAATAGGAAAATTTTGATTATTCGTGCTTTTACGAGTTTATCTTCAAACAGTGACGTAAATGAAACCGTCCGGTTGGAAGACGGATGTCGGACGCCGTAAACTAGTGAAGTTCAGAGGCTGCAATTACGATCCAGAGTGATTATCCCTGGCCATTAATAGCGGCAGATAACATGCCACAATCAGGCATGCGCATAATTAATCAGCGGTTACTCTTTGTTAAGCGCCCCCCTCTTACTTCTCTCCCTGCTGGCTATTTTCAATGTAAAACAGGGTTACGGACAATTCCCAGCAGTGTAACTAAACGCAATCGCCCCAAAGCATACAAGACAAAGCGAGTCGTGCAATTGACAAAACATCAGCGAGTGGTAATGAACACAGTGAGCGCTCTTGACTGGCTCCTAATTCCACAATCTATCATCCTTTAAGTGGGATTGCAAAAAGGCACCTTTAGGAATGTACTTCTACTTCAGACTGAGGTCATATTTTCATTAACCCTTTAAACAACCTTACAACTAATTTCAATAAAACTTTGTAAATGAGTGAGATGTATTAAATGCGTTATTATATAGCAAAAAGGTGAACATTCAGATTTCATTTTCAAAAAAAAAAAAAAAAAAAAATGCCAGTTCAAAATACACTATATTACCAAAAGTATTTGGTCACCTGCCGTGACTAACATATAAACTTGAAGTGCCATCCCATTCCTAACTCATAGGGTTCAATATGATGCCGGTCCACCTTTTGCAGCTATTACAGCTTCAACTCTTTTGGGAAGGCTGTCCACAAGGTTGCGGAGTGTTTTTATAGGAATTGTCGACCATTCTTCCAAAAGCGCATTGTTGAGGTCACACACTGATGTTGGTCAAGAAGACCTGGCTCTCAGTCTCCCTTTTAATTCATCCCAAAGGTGTTCAATCGGGTTCAGGTTAGGACTCTGTGCAGGCCAGTCAAGTCCATTATGGACCATGCTTTGTGCACTGGTGCACAGTCATATTGGAGAGGAAGGGGCCCACTCCAAACTGTTCCCACAAGGTTGGGAGCATGGAATCGTCCAAAAATGTTTTGGTATCCTGAAGCAAATAAGGTTCACTGGAACTAAGAGTCCAAGCCCAACTCCTGAAAAACAACCCCACACCACAATTCCTCCTCCAACAAATTTCCCACTCGGCACAAATCAGTCCGAAATGCAGCGTTCTCTTGGAAATCTCCAAACCCAGACTTGTCCATCCGATTGCCAGCTGACGTGCTTTACACCACTGCATCCTACTCTTTGCATTGGACTTAGTGACGTATGGCTTAGATGCAGCTGCACGGCCATGGAAACCCATTCCATGAAGCTCTCTGTCTACTGTGCGTGGGCTAATTGGAAGGTCACATGAAGTTTGGAGCTCTGTAGCAACTGACCGTGCAGAAAGTATTTGCACTATGCACTTCAGCATCCGCTGACCCCTCTCTGTGAGTTTACGTGGCCTACCACTTGGTGGCTGAGTTGCTGTTGTTCCCAAACTCTTCCATTTTCTTATAATAAAGACGACAGTTGACTTTGGAATATTTATGAGCGAGAAAATGTAATGACTGGATATGTTGCAGAGGTAGCATCCTACGAGAGTTTCACGCTGGAAATCGCTGAGCTCCTGAGAGCGGCCCATTCTTTCACAAATCTTTGTAGAAACAGTCTCCATGCTTAAGTGCCTAAATTGTACACACCTATGGCCGGGCCAAGTGATTAGGACACCTGATTCTAATCATTTGGATGGGTGGCCAAATACCTTTGGCAGTGTAGTGTACATTGACAAGGTTGTTATTAGTGAAGTAAGAGTACACAAAATATTTACTATTATCCCCACATCAACATTAAATACTGATATTGTGACTGTCAGAATTGTTTGTGCCCCATGTTTTTTCTTTTTTCAACAAAACATTAGATAACTAATTGTATCTGAAATGCCCCCTTTTCATCGCCAGACTCGATATGCTGCCCCCTCTTTGTGTGACTTCCTCTACAAAACTGGAGCCCATTGACCCACACGGACCTTGTGGATAAAAGCATGTAAAACTTGCATGTGGATCACTTTATTGCATGTTGTGTAGCCCCGATCCATTATTATTTCTAATATTGTATGTTTGACAAATAAGAAAAAAAACAACTATTCAATTACTATTGTTTATCGTGCCTTCTTACAATAGAATTTAGCGGTGAATCAGGTTTCCACCAAAATTCTGAATCAGAACAAACAAAAAACCAGCTTCTGGCTGGAAAAGTATGTTTTGTGTCTTCAATTATTATGTATTCGCTTATTGTACGATTTTGCTTTTTGCAGTAAATCAAGTCTTTATCGCATCACGGTACTGCAATACTGTAATTTCCAAAATATAATAGGAATGTTTGCCAATTCTTGCATGTTTCTTTGTTCACGCCTGTATTTGTTAGAAACTAATGTATTAATTATCTTTATTCTATTTATTGATTTAAAATGAGTTTATCTATTCTCGTGCTGTCAATGCATTTTCAAATCAAATTGTTCACACATTTGATAAATCACAATTAATCACAGTAAATTGCTGGCTTGAGTAAATTAAATTAACTTAAAATATAATCCAATATTTTGCCACAAATGCTATTTCACTGTCAGAATTTCACACACAAAAATGTTTATATATATATATATATATATATATATATATATATATATATATATATATATATATTTTACCTGAACGCATGTACTATATTTCCTAAAAATAACTTTGACAGACCTAAATTATTCATACCGTATTTCCTTGAATTTCCGCCGGGGCGCTAATTAATTTAAAACCTCTTGCGCTTACCAAAGGCATGCGGTAAAAGTAAGCATGCGCTAAATATTTTAAAACCTCTTCTCACTGCGGCACTTACCAAAGGCATGCAGTAAAAATTTGAGTGTGATGTAAGGATACCCTCATGAAAAGCACATTTAATAAAAAAAAAAAAAACTTTATTATGATCTTACCTTATATGTAACGCATGTGTCAAATACATACATACATTTGTGGAGACTATTAGGCTCTTGCCTTTCTATTTACTCCTTGCGCCCTTCCTAGTCACGTGACCGCCACAGTCCAATCAGCTGTAGTTGTATGCCGGTAGCAGGAAGTGACTGGTATGCGCTTGCTCTATTTACTCTTTGGTAACTCCGTGCTCTCTCCCTCATCACGTGACTGTTCTTTTTAGGTTCAATAGCTCGGACCTTAAATGCAACTGAATAGCTCTTAATCTTCTTCCCTTTGTGCGATTTCAAATTATTGAAATCAGCCTCCATCATTTTTGTAAATGATGGCATGGGAAGTGTCACTCATGACGTCACGAGTTTTACCCGGGGGTAATACTAAGGATGCGCTAATTATTTTGCGAAGTGAGTTTGATTCGGCAGTAATTCAAGGCAGACCTGGCGGAAATTCAAGGAAATACGGTATGCTTAGTATTAACTAAGCAAGTAAAAAAAAAAAGAGGTAAATACTGATATGTTTTGGCATGTTTGAAACAAATAAACCGTTACCATTACAATATAGCACTAGTATAAAATTTGGAATGTTTGGCCTTGGTTGAGGTATGCGCTGCACTGAGTGCCAATCTATGTATTTATGTTCTCTTCCTTTGTTAACAGTCTGATCGTGTATTTTCCCATTTCCACTTCTAAAATAAAGCCCTTCAGGCAAGGTAACACATTCACACAACTTGCCTTCAACACATAAATATAAATCCTCACCTGTCCGAGCCTTACACCCTGTCTGTAGATCGCTATCAAAGCTTTTGCCGTATTTGACCTTCATCCCCAGAAGAAAAGATCGGGCTTTATTCCCTTCACATTAAAACATTGTCAAACCCAAAGACCACAAGACTTTCAAACTTTTAAAACCAGCTTTGCCCCTCAACGGTCCTTTGAGAGAATCGAGACTTCAATCAACGCCCCAAAACCCTAAACTGCGGTACTGTCTACTCTGTCGATGTCATTTATTTAAGATATTACACTGCATTAACGAAGAAAAAACTAACATGAAACATGGTTCACACTTGCAGGAAATGCCAAGGTAATGGAAATGTGCAACAACCACTTGTCAGATATCTGATTCAGCACATGGGTTTTTACTCCACTCAAAATAAAATAGAGATAGATAGATAGATAGATAGATAGATAGATAGATACTTATTGATTCCTTCAGGAGAGTTCTTTAAGGACAATTTAAAATTCCAGCAGCAGTGTACAGAGTTGAGATCAATTAAACAGTAAAAAGTAAATCGGGTTCAAATGGAAACAAAATAAAAAAATATTACAATAAGAATAAAAATAAAAAGCCACAATGATAACAGTAAAATAAGAATATAACGAAGAGAAACTAGGCAGTAGTGACCATGTTATGAAAAGGTAATGCACTGTTATTGCAAGATGCAAGATGGCGGCGCCCGGACGGGCTGCGCTCTCGAGGAGCTCTTGCTAAAGATGGAACATTTGGCAGAAATACCAGACAATTCCACAAACTTTATGGCTGGCTCACATCGTGGTCACTCCGTGATCACGTACGACCGCCAGACACTTCTGGATGTGGACGAATCGGGCCGTTTTGGACTGATAGACGCGGGCGTGCTAAACATGCTAACTAGCATGGGAATACATCGGCGGCTACATCCAGCGGCCTGTGAAGCAGGGGAGTGTAGTAGCAGCGGGGGCCGTCTACGGAGCAGACGCCAGCGGTGTGTTCGGAAACGCGGATGCCGAGCGGGGCTAAAAACAAAGCAGAAGGCTAATCCCCACAGAACACCACTTTCCTCCATCCCGATGACGGATTTAGATGGAAAATGCGAGACTACTGGTCTGGGTAAGGAGTCTGTTAAATTAGAACAAGTTTTTTCTGCTTTGAGTGTTTCAGAGTTGGACATGTGTTTTACCGAGGTGGCTAACTATGATGCGTGCAGTTTATCAAAGCAACAAACAAACAATCGGAAAATCCCCGTTACTGAGATGGTTAACCATGATGTGTGCAGTTTATCAAAGCAACAAACAAACAATCGGAAAATCCCCGTTACTGAGGTGGCTAACCATGATGCGTGCAGTTTATCAAAGCAACAATCAAACAATCGGAAAATTCCTGTCGTATCAATTCCTAGATATGGTCGTAACTATACTAAATGCACTGGGCATAATAAACACAACATTATTAATATTGCTACTACGGATAATTTGATCAAAAATTCCCTAAAACAGCCCACTACCTATAATATAGGTTTTTTAAACATAAGATCATTGTCTCCTAAAACGTTGTTAGTAAATGATATTATCAGAGACAACAATCTTAACGTCATCGGTCTCAGCGAAACCTGGCTTAAACCAAACGACTTTTTTGCGCTAAATGAGGCATGTCCTCCTAACTTTACACATGCGCATATTGCCCGTCCGCTCAAAAGGGGTGGGGGGGTCGCACTAATATACAACGAAAACTTTAACCTTAGTCCTAACATAAATAATAAATATAAATCGTTTGAGGTGCTTACTATGAGGTCTGTCACACCGCTGCCTCTACACCTGGCTGTTATCTACCGCCCCCCAGGGCCCTATTCGGACTTTATTAATGAATTCACAGAGTTCGTTGCTGATCTAGTGACACACGCCGATAATATAATCATAATGGGGGACTTTAATATCCATATGAATACCCCATCGGACCCACCGTGCGTAGCGCTCCAGACTGTAATTGATAGCTGTGGTCTCACACAAATAATAAATGAACCCACGCATCGCAACGGTAATACGATAGACCTAGTGCTTGTCAGGGGAATCACCGTTTCCAAAGTTACGATACTCCCGTATACTAAAGTATTGTCCGATCATTACCTTATAAAATTCGAGGTTCAGACGCATGTTCGTCAAACTAATAATAATAATACCTGCTATAGCAGCCGCAACATTAATACAGCCACAACGACAACTCTTGCTGACCTACTGCCCTCGGTAATGGCACCATTCCCAAAGTATGTGGGCTCTATTGATAACCTCACTAACAACTTTAACGACGCCCTGCGCGAAACCATTGATAACATAGCACCGCTAAAGTTAAAAAAGGCTCCAAAAAAGCGCACCCCGTGGTTTACAGAAGAAACTAGAGCTCAGAAATTATTATGTAGAAAGCTGGAACGCAAATGGCGCACGACTAAACTTGAGGTGCACCATCAAGCATGGAGTGATGGTTTAATAACTTATAAACGCATGCTTACCTTAGCTAAAGCTAAATATTACTCAAATCTCATCCACCGTAATAAAAACGATCCTAAATTTTTGTTTAGTACGGTAGCATCGCTAACCCAACAAGGGACTCCTTCCAGTAGCTCCACCCACTCAGCTGATGACTTTATGCAATTCTTTAGTAAGAAAATTGAAGTCATTAGAAAGGACATTAAAGACAATGCGTCCCAGCTACAACGGGGTTCTATTAACACTGACACGATTGTATATACGGCGGATACTGCCCTCCAAAATAGTTTCTCTCGTTTTGAGGAAATAACATTAGAGGAATTGTTACAACGTGTAAATGGAATAAAACAGACAACATGTTTACTTGACCCTCTTCCTGGGAAACTGATCAAGGAGCTCTTTGAATTATTAGGTCCATCAGTGCTAAATATTATAAACTTATCACTCTCCTCGGGCAGTGTTCCCCTAGCATTCAAAAAAGTGGTTATTCATCCTCTTCTTAAAAGACCTAACCTCGATCCTGACCTCATGGTAAATTACCGACCGGTGTCTCACCTTCCCTTTATTTCAAAAATCCTTGAAAAAATTGTTGCGGAGCAGTTAAATGAACACTTAGCGTCTAACAATCTATGTGAAACCTTTCAATCCGGTTTCAGGGCAAATCACTCCACGGAGACAGCCCTCGCAAAAATGACTAATGATCTATTGCTAACGATGGATTCTGATGCGTCATCTATGTTGCTGCTCTTCGATCTTAGCGCTGCTTTCGATACCGTCGATCATAATATTTTATTAGAACGTATCAAAACACGAATTGGTATGTCAGACTTAGCCCTGTCTTGGTTTAACTCTTATCTTACTGATAGGATGCAGTGTGTCTCCCATAACAATGTGACCTCGGACTACGTTAAGGTAACGTGTGGAGTTCCCCAGGGTTCGGTCCTTGGCCCTGCACTCTTCAGCATCTACATGCTGCCGCTAGGTGACATCATACGCAAATACGGTATCAGCTTTCACTGTTATGCTGATGACACCCAACTCTACATGCCCCTAAAGCTGACCAACACGCCGGATTGTAGTCAGCTGGAGGCGTGTCTTAATGAAATTAAACAATGGATGTCCGCTAACTTTTTGCAACTCAACGCCAAAAAAACGGAAATGCTGATTATCGGTCCTGCTAGACACCGACCTCTATTTAATAATACAACTCTAACATTTGACAACCAAACAATTAAACAAGGCGACACGGTAAAGAATCTGGGTGTTATCTTCGACCCAACTCTCTCCTTTGAGGCACACATTAAAAGCGTTACTAAAACGGCCTTCTTTCATCTCCGTAACATCGCTAAAATTCGCTCCATTCTGTCCACTAAAGACGCTGAGATCATTATCCATGCGTTTGTTACGTCTCGCCTCGACTACTGTAACGTATTATTTTCGGGTCTCCCCATGTCTAGCATTAAAAGATTACAGTTGGTACAAAATGCGGCTGCTAGACTTTTGACAAGAACAAGAAAGTTTGATCACATTACGCCTGTACTGGCTCACCTGCACTGGCTTCCTGTGCACTTAAGATGTGACTTTAAGGTTGTACTACTTACGTATAAAATACTACACGGTCTAGCTCCATCTTATCTTGCCGATTGTATTGTACCGTATGTCCCGGCAAGAAATCTGCGTTCAAAGGACTCCGGCTTATTAGTGATTCCCAAAGCCCAAAAAAAGTCTGCGGGCTATAGAGCGTTTTCCGTTCGGGCTCCAGTACTCTGGAATGCCCTCCCGGTAACAGTTCGAGATGCCACCTCAGTAGAAGCATTTAAGTCTCACCTTAAAACTCATTTGTATACTCTAGCCTTTAAATAGACTCCCTTTTTAGACCAGTTGATCTGCCGTTTCTTTTCTTTTTCTTCTATGTCCCACTCTCCCGTGTGGAGGGGGTCCGGTCCGATCCGGTGGCCATGTACTGCTCGCCTGTGTATCGGCTGGGGACATCTCTGCGCTGCTGGTCCGCCTACGCTTCGGATGGTTTCCTGCTGGCTCCGCTGTGAACGGGACTCTCGCTGCTGTGTCTTGGATCCTCTTTGGACTGGACTCTCGCGACTGTGTTGTATCCATTGTGGATTGAACTTTCACAGTATCATGTTAGACCCGCTCGACATCCATTGCTTTCCTCCTCTCTAAGGTTCTCATAGTCATCATTGTCACCGACGTCCCACTGGGTCATCATTGTCACCGATGTCCCACTGGGTGTGAGTTTTCCTTGCCCTTATGTGGGCCTACCGAGGATGTCGTGGTGGTTTGTGCAGCCCTTTGAGACACTAGTGATTTAGGGCTATATAAGTAAACATTGATTGATTGATTGATATTGTTTTGCATCCTCTATCCCCTCGAATGAGAAGATACGTCTAAACTTTTGGCCTGTACTGTGTGTGTGTGTATATATATATATATATATATATATATATATATATATATATATATATATATATATATATATACATACATACATACATACATACATACATACATACATACATACACACATATATACATACATACATACATACATACATACATACATACATACACACATATATATACATACATACATACATACATACACACATATATATACATACATACATACATACATACACACATATATATATATACATACACACATATATATATATATACATACACACATATATACATACATATATATATATACATACACATATATACATACATACACATATACATACATACACATATACATATATATCCACATACATACACATCTATATACATACACACACATATATATACATACACACACATATATATACATACACACACATATATATACATACACACACATATATATACATACACACACACATATGTATACATACATACACATATATGTATACATACATACACATATATGTATACATACATACACATATATGTATACAAACACACACATATATGTATACAAACACACACATATGTATACATACATACACATATATGTATACATACATAAACACAAAGTAAATGCGCTAAAGGAATGCTTGTATCGGACCTCATATCAGAGATTCTAGAATATGGACGAACATGACTTTGGAATTTCTTTATTGGATATTCCAATACACCATATTTTATGGACGATAGGGCGCACTGGATTATAAGGCGCAATGCTGATGAATGGTCTATTTTCGATCTGTTTTCATATATAAGGCGCACCGGATTATAGGGCGCATTAAAGGTGTCATGTTTTTCTAAATTGAAAAGATTTCCTTGTGGTCTACACAACATGTAATGGTGGTTATTTAGTCCAAATTTTGCATAGATTATGTTTTACAGATCATCGTCAAGCAGCTTTCTGATACACAGTATTATGGGCGGTCTTATTTAGGTGGCTCACATTCGGCAGCTCCTTCTACCCGTCATCGTTGTTCTTGCGGTGTAGCGTGCAAGGACGGGAGTGGAAGAAGTGCCAAAAGTTGGAGCTAACTGTTTTAATGACATTCAGACTTTACTTAAATCAATAACGAAGCAGCATCTCCTGATCCGGAAACAACAACAAGGCCGTAAATGTGTTCCGTGAGAAACCATCCAACAGGAACTCTGATAACTAAAGTTCCTTGGGTGAATAATGTAAACTCACTACACCGAAATATTTTAACGCTCTCATGGCGAGTTTACTGACAAATATAAGTAAAAACTTTACACTACTTTATATTAGAAATGGCAACAGCAGAGGACGAATGTCCCAAAACAAGGAGATGGAGAAAAAGAAGAAGCTTATCGACTACGGAGTCGAAACGGACTACAAAGGTGGACGCAAGCAATTTTTCAGGATTCATGCAGATCCCAAATACAGATCAGCAGGTACCAGAAGGGAAGAAAAGTTGCTTTTCAATCAATCAATCAATGTTTACTTATATAGCCCTAAATCACTAGTGTCTCAAAGGGCTGCACAAACCACCACGACATCCTCGGTAGGAAAACTCACACCCAGTGGGACATTGGTGACAATAATGACCCAGTGGGACGTCAGTGACAATGATGACTATGAGAACCTTAGAGAGGAGGAAAGCAATGGATGTCGAGCGGGTCTAACATGATACTGTGAAAGTTCAATCCACAATGGATACAACACAGTCGCGAGAGTCCAGTTTTTTGCATAATATTGCGAAACAAAACGCCAGAAAATATGCCTTACCTTATACACACAACGTAATAATACTCGTAAGTTGAAGCACGGTACAATACATCATAGCTTACCAAGCTAATTCTAAAACAATTTGATAGATTTTTGAGCGCTGTGTGTAATATTCTATATTTTCAATTAATCATATAAAATGTCTACACGAGTCATAATGCAGTCCACACATATATTTTATGTTTGACTGCCATCTACAGGTTACCCTTATCATTACACCATGTCTGTAAGCAATACCGGAATCATTCCAAACAATAGGTGCACTTGGTTATAAGGCGCACTGTCGAGTTTTGAGGAAAATAAAATAAATTTAAGTGCGACTTATAGTCCGGAAACTATGGTAATTCGGAGGCACATATTTTTGTAAGGATCGAGTCCGTTGAGTGACGGAGCTAATAAAACCAAAGCATATAAGTACTCTAATGTTTTCTGAAGTGATGACATGACTCAACAATAACTGTCACAGTGTAAGAAATGTTTGCTAACCAAAAGCCGTGGGAATTAGTCAGTGCTAATGTGGCCACTATTTTTTTGTCAAAAGATCAAAGTGTGACGGGGTGAGTCACCGCCAAAGGGGATGATCCGACAACAAGCCCGGGCAGGAGCTCTGATTTGCACCAGCTTCATACTCCGACACTAATGATGAGACTTGTACATCTGTTCGCGACTAACACCTCGGGCAAAATATTACAAGGCTTGGATGAAAACATAATTTATTATGTTGATACCAGGACTTCAACACACACACACACACACACACACACACACACACACAAGTTGTTCTACTATTCGGTGACGGCCATGTTTGATCTCTATCTCTGATAAAAACACTAACTCACCCAGCCTTGACTTGCTGAGCCCTGTTTGGTCCCGAGTGTCTACAGGGGTTCAGACGCACACCTGTGCAAGGAGCAGCACTTAAGCACACCATAAGCACAACTTTGGCAGGATTAATAGAGCCCGGAAAGGACTTGAGTAGGATTTAAGCAAGACTTGGGCTGGACTTGAGTGGAACTTTCACAATACATGAGCCGGACTTCATGAGAATCCTCTGAAGTGGACATTAGGTTTTGGTTCATTTTGAGGGGAAAAAAACAAACAAACTAGCTCTGGTATGCAAAACACATATGTCCACTGCACAGGACGCCGAGTTGGGCTGGAGCAATCGAGTAATTTATTGATTGATCAAGAAATTGGATAACATACACTTGCTTAAACCTTAAAGAAATACATGTCTTCAACTCATCACTGAGCTTGTTCCATCATTTAACTCCTAAAACTGAAATACATTTATATTCTACATTCATTCTTACTTTGCCTAATTGAAAAATCAATATTCCCTGTAAATTATAGTTTTCTCCTCTTAATTTAAATAACCTAAGAATACAAGCTGGAAGGCTGTTGTTCTTTACTCGAAACCCGATTTCCATTGTTTTTAAAAATACAATATCTGAAAATGTTAACATATTAGAACTTATAAATAATGGATTGGTATGTTCATAGTAGCACACTTTGTGTATTATTCTAATTACCTTTAAGTTTAATTATTGGTTTTATGTTTGTTTTGAAAACATTACCCCAAACGTAGACACAATATGTTAAATATGGAAAAATAAAAGAATAATATAACATATGCAGACATTTCTCATTCAGCATGTGTCTTACTTTATAAAGAATAGCAATTGATTTGGATAGTTTTCTCTTTATATATATTCAATATATGGAAAACATGCACCTGGGGATAGGTTGATTGGCAACACTAAGCAACACTAAATTGGCCGTAGTGTGTGAATGTGAGTTTGAATGCTGTCTGTCTATTTGTGTTGGCCCCGTAAGGGACAATCAATAGAAAATGGCTGGGGTTTTACAACATAATTTAGGATCAATTATTACTCCCAAGAATTTAGTTTCATTATACTCTATCAATACTCTATCACAGTGGTTTTCAACGTTTTTTCAGCGATGTACCCCCTGTGAATTTTTTTTTTTAATTCAAGTACCCTCTAATCGGAGAAAAGCATTTTTGGTTGAAAAAAAGAGATAAAGAAGTAAAATACAGCACTATGTCATCAGTTTCTGATTCATTAAATTGTACAACAGTGCAAAATATTGCTCATTTGTAGTGGTCTTTCTTGAACTATTTGGAAAAAAGATAGAAATAACTAAATACTTGATGAAAAATAAACAAGTGATTCAATTATAAATAAAGATTTCTACACATAGAAGTAATCATCAACTTAAAGTGCCCTCTTTGGGGATTGTAATAAAGATCCATCTGGATCCATGAACTTAATTATAAACATTTCTTAACAAAAAATTAATCTTTAACATCAAAATTTATGGAAAATGTCCCCAAAAAAATCTAGCTGTCAACACTGAATATTGCATTGTTGCATTTCTTTTCACAGTTTATGAACTTACATTCATATTTTTTGAAGTATTATTCAATAAATATATTTATAAAGGATTTTTGAATTGGTGCTAGTTTTAGAATATATTTAAAAAAAATCTCACGTACCCCTTGGCATACCTTCAAGTACTCCTAGGGGTACGCGTACCCCCATTTGAGAACCACAGTTTATGAACTTACATTCATATTTTGTTGAAGTATTACTCAATAAATATATTTATAAAGGATTTTTGAAATGTTGCTATTTTCAGAATATTTTTTAACAATTTCACGTACCTCTTGGCATTCCTACAAGTACCCCCATTTGAGAACCACTGTCGTAAGGGACTAGCGGTAGAAAATGGGGGTTTCCAACATTATTTATGATCAATTATTATTCCCAATAATTGAGTTTCATATACTCTATCAATTCAATACTCTATCACAGTGGTTCTCAACCTTTTTTCAGTGATGTACCCCCTGTGAACATTTTTTAAATTCAAGTACCCCCTAATCATAAAGCATTTTTGGTTGAAAAAAATACATAAAGAAGTAAAATACAGCACTATGTCATCAGTTTCTGATTCATTAAATTGTATAACAGTGCAAAATGTTGCTCATTTGTAGTGGTCTTTCTTGAACTATTGGGAAAAAAAGATATAAAAATAACTAAAAACCTGTTGAAAAATAAACAAGTGATTCAATTATAAATAAAGATATCTACACATAGAAGTAATCATCAACTTAAAGTGCCCTCTTTGGGGATTGTAATAGAGATCTATCTGGATCCATGAACTTAAATCTAAACATTTCTACACAAAAAAATAAATCTTTAACATCAATATTTATGGAACATGTCCACAAAAAATATCTAGCTGTCAACACTGAATTGATGCATTTCTTTTCACTGTTTATGAACTTACATTCATATTTTGTTGATTATTCAATAAATATATTTATAAAGGATTTTTGAATTGTTGCCATTTTTAGAATATTTAAAAAAATATCTCACGTACCCCTTGGCATACCTTCAAGTACCCCCATTTGAGAACCACTGCCGTAAGGGACAAGCGGTAGAAAATGGATGGGGTCTTCCAACATAATTCATGATCAATTATTTTTCCCAGAATCGAGTTTTATATACTCTATCAATTCAATATTTTATCACATGAGAGTCAAACGGGACTAAAGTAGGACACTTTGTAAGAATTTGCGTACACCTTGAATGGAATGTGAACACAACTTAATAGATCTTTAACAAGCAGTGAGTACGACTTGGGCGCAGGCATGAGGGTTCCTGTCTTATATTGTCACCTCCTGGCGGCGAGAAAGCATGAGTGCAGGGCATCAACAAACCTAAAGACCTGGCTTTCATCACAATAAGACTTTAGCCCGGCCTTATTCATACATGTGAGCGTGCCGCCCCCTCCCCTATCAAGCGTGTGCAGGCCCTGCCATCTGCATAAAAAAAAGCACACGCACATTAGCATGTTGTCACGCCGGTGTGAGCGGCAGCTGGGTGTAAATTGTGCATAGGGTGTGGCGTAATGAGGACTGATGGCTCATGGCGGCTGTATCTTCCAGCAGGGCGTCTTCTGACAGCTCTGGGAGGCCGGAAAGTAATAACTAATAATGTGCAGATAGCGGCGCCACTTTGTGACAACTGGGAGAGGAAGAAGAAAACTAAGGCTTCTGGTAGTGGCGGTGGGGCGAGTGGGGGGGTCGAGGGGGGGGCTCCTTCCTTTCAAGTTTCAAACACAACCTCCGGTGATGCTTTCCAACTTAAATCACTACTTCCAATAAACACACAGGCAGAAAGAGAATACATAAAGTGTTTAACAATGGCTCACTTTGAAAATGAAAGGGGAGAAGAATATACACGCCGCCGATCCGTCCGCCGTCGCTGCTTCATAATCCATCAAAACTAGAAACAGCAATTGAAATGAGAGGCGGTAGGTGTGCACACGGGAGTACTCGCACCCCCCCCCCCCCCACCCCCCTCGTCCTGCGCCCGTTCCCTCTCTTTTCCTTCAAATGATCCTCCTCAGGTTCTCACAAGGTGGAGACTCCTTCACCAATTTAAATCACAATGGAAAGACTGAGGAGTTTCTTACTAGTGATTAAGGATGTGTCGATCCAGGTTTTTGCACTTCCGATCAGATACAGATATTGTTTTTGCGCTTCCGATCCGATACCGATACTGGCCTATCCGAGCATGTATTAAAGTTTAAAGTTATTTAGCCTACTTATTTGTCAGATTCATGGTGAAAAGGATTTTAGTACTGTTGATAACAACTAGCCAGATGAATTATCAATCAATCAATCAATGTTTACTTATATAGCCCTAAATCACTAGTGTCTCAAAGGGCTGCACAAACCACTACGACATCCTTGGTAGGCCCACATAAGGGCAAGGAAAACTCACACCTAGTGGGACGTCGGTGACAATGATGACTATGAGAACCTTGGAGAGGACAAAAGCAATGGATGTCGAGCGGGTCTAATATGATACTGTGAAAGTTCAATCCATACTGATCCAACACAGCCGCGAATTAGGTGAGTTTGAATAATACACATGAGTTGGTATTCAAGGATAAACACAAAATATCAAAAATGATACATGACAAACAGAAATGGCATCATTAAACAGTAAAAAAGTGAACAGTATAAAGTGCAAATAATGCTGTAAACATTATTGAAAAAAGCAAAACAAACAACCAGAGTGTGATAAAATGTCTATAACTCAGCATCAATACTTGCTCTTGAACAACTGTAAACTTAAAAAAAAAAAAAATCTACACACTCCCTTCAATTGTTTGCCCCAGTCAGGGGGGCAAAGAATTGAAGTCCAAGCATAATGGGAGATTCTTTCTAACAAAGACGAGCACTTCAAAATGCTCAGGTGTCGGCCTGCTCCTGTGTTTATCTCTGAGTGCTAAAAAGCCTCTCACTCGCAAGAGTCATTAAAATGACTTACAACTTTACCACCACGCTTGACTTTATTGTGGCATGTTTTGCACTCCACCTCTTCATCTTTTTCGTTTTTGTAGGGTAAAATAATCCCACACAGCTGACATTTTTACTGTAACTTTTAATTCACACGGCCGTCTGAACGGTTAGAACACAGACCTGTGGATGTGTTGAAGGTGTGCTGGAAAATGCGGAACAGAATTTAGGGAGGGGTGCGTTGGAAAACACGCACCAGTTTTTTTTTTTTTAACTGGATCTGGATCGACATTTTCCCATGCCTTGCCGATATGCATTTTTTTGGCAAATATCGGCGGCCGATCCAATCCAAATATCGGATTGGGACAACCCTAGTAGTGACAGAAGGCTTTTCTTTTTACCGTCGGGTCTTGCCTTGTAATGGCGTTGGTGAGTTAGTTCATTATTGTATTGAATAGGGCCGTGCGTCATAGCGCCACCCAGTGTCATTGAACGTGGAAAGGGAGCATTTTTTTCATTAACTATGTCGTACATTGCGTAGTAGTTCACACTTCATACAGTAGTTCGTTTGACAGCAAACTACAATAGCTGAGACAGGTGGAATTCTTTGGTAGTCCCGATGGCTTTTGGAGTCAAAATGGCAAATTTTCACCACAACTCACTTTGTCATTGGTTAGAGAGTGACAGGAAGAAAAGCTCTTACTTGACCTCCAGAAGGTCTTATCTTTGTTCATGTGATGTCAGATGACTCAAAAATTGAGCTGTTTGGCCACAATACCCAGCAATATGTTTGGAGGAGAAAATGTGAGCCCTTTAATCCCATGTCCACCATGTCTAACGTCAACCATGGTGGTGGTAGTATTGTGCTCTGGGCCTGTTTTGCTGCCAATTGAACTGGTGCCTTACAGAGAGTAAATGGGACAATGAAAAATAAGGATTACCTCCAAATCCTCCAGGACAACCTAAAATCATCAGTCCCGAGGTTGTTTGGGTCTTGGGCGTAGTTGGGAGTTCCAACAGGACAATGACCCAAATCACACATCAAAAGTGGTAAAGGAATGGCTAAATCAGGCTTCCTCCAAACAGGACGAGTTGAGTTGATACCAAAAAGTTATATTTTGGTTTCATCTGACCACATAACATTCTCCTAATCCTCTGCTGTATCACCCCTTTATCCATTTTGGTATAAACTCAACTTGTCGTGTTTGGAGGAAGAAGAATACTGAGTTGCATCCCAAGAACACCATACCTACTGTGAAGCATGGGGGTGGAAACATCATGCTTTGGGGCTGTTTTTCTGCTAAGGGGACAGGACGATTGATCCGTGTTAAGGAAAGAATGAATGGGGCCATGTATCGTGAGATTTTGAGCCAAAACCTCCTTCCATCAGTGAGAGCTTTGGATGGTTGACCAAATACTTATTTTCCACCATAATTTACAAATAAATTATTTAAAATTCCTACAATGTGAATTCCTGGATTTTTTTTTCACAATGTGTCTCTCACAGTTGAAGTGTACCTATGATGAAAATTACAGACCTCTGTCATCATTTTAAGTGGGATACCTTGCACAATCGGTGGCTGACTAAATATTTTTTTGCCCCACTGTATATATATTTCATTAATTTACTATCAGAAAAAATAAGAATCACAATACAGATGTGATTTTTTTTCTTTCTACAGCACCACTGAAGTATAAAGTTATAAACAAAGAAAAACTGCAGTCTCATACAGGTATGTTGAGCATTACCTGTATTATCACACGTTCATAAATTATTACCGCCTTAGGGTGAATGAGATGTGTTGTCTGCGGATACATTTTTTTTTTTAAATATCAGAGAAACAAAATGCATACCATTTATAATACCTTAGAATTAATTAATTTTCAAAATAGGAACATGCTGATGCTGATTCACTAGAGTTGTAATTCAATTGAGGAATTTGGAGTAACAACTGTCTTTGTTATTGGAAGAAAAACTATGCGTTTGAACTGTTGGCACGCAATGGAAAAATGGGTTTGGCATTGAATTGTCACAAAAAAACGTGTAAGAATGTCAGAGAAAAACAACCCAGCTAACAGAAGTCAAGACCAACACAAGATATGTGAAAGAAAGTGCATGAGTGCAGTATGCCAACTACTTCCTGACAAAAAAAAGCGAATGTATCTATTGCGGACGTCACCGGTGTCATTATGACATTACAAAGTCTGAATCAATTCACCGCTTGGACTCCATCGACGCAGATGGAAAGTCTCTTTGGCGGCGTGAGAGGAAGCTAATTTTAAACACGCCGTCCACGCTCGCTGTCAGGCCGGATTTTGGCGCGGCCGCTAATCTATTTATTTACAGATCTGCGCGAAACGCTGCAGCTGCACGATCAATTTTGATCAAGTTTTAGCTGTAAAGGAGAGGCGAGCGGGCGGAGGGAGCGAGAGGAGGGGAAAAGAAAGCACAGACGAGTGCGGTTTTGTTTCAAGGGGTAAACCGCAGCTTTTTGGGGTCCGGGGGCGACGACGGCGCTACTGATCCGTATTTTCCCCTCCTATGCTATTTGGTCTCTCATTAGGAGCCGGGCGCTGTAACAGGAGCCCGGACTAATGCCTTGCCGGTGTTTGGAGAAGCAGAGAAAGCATTTAGCTATAATAGCACGTCTTTTTGAATAACAAACCTCTGGGATAAAAAGCAAGTCTTGCAAAAATGGTCTCCACTATTCCGTCATTTTCTTCATAGCCTTGCTATTTTTTTTTTTTTATACTTGCAGGTGTTCATCTGCATCTTACTCACCTTCACAAGCGTCATGAGGTGTCAAAGTGTTAACTCGCGCACAAACACACCTTACTGATGCTGTCACCAGATAAGACGCTCTTGCTTGTCAGTTATTTTTAATTTACTACTGCTTTTTTATTTTCCACCTGCAGTCATATTGACTGCTGCACGTACACGGCCAAACACGTACCAGAATTTTGGGATTTTTTTTTTTTCCTTACACTGTTTGTACGGAAGTTGAATGCCAAGCTGAATAATTTACTGAATGGAACATACCGTACAAGTGGTCCTACACATTCCGTTCCCAGACTGCCATGTAGATGAATTTCAGTTTAAAGTCAGATCTTTCATCTAAATCAGAAGTGTCAAACTCATTTCCATTGAGGGCCACATGGAAGGTATGGTTGCCCTCAAAGGGCCGCTTTTAACAATGAGGAATATATATATATATATATATATATATATACACATATATACACATATATATATATATATATATAAGTGTATATATATACATATATATACATATATATATATATATATATATATATATACATATACATATATATACATATATATATATATATATATATATATACATATATATATATATATATATATATATATATATATATAAGTAATACATATTTTTTTTACATAAAAAAAAATATATATATATTTTACTTTAAAACTGGCAGCTTAGGAGGTGTGGCCATTTTTCCACCAGGCATTGGTCTTGGTGAAAAATAAATACTTGCAATGAACTCAGAATATTGAAGTACCCCTAGTTTGATCCCTCACAAGTTACTTAAGGCCAAATTAAGCATTTTTAAGTTTTCGAAAATCGGTTAATGGAACCCGACTTTGTGTAGTTTTTTACGAACTTCCCTCACGAGTTGAATTTCAACTTTTTAGGACAGGTTACTAAACACCTTTATAAACACATTGGTTTAGTTCACAGATTGGCCAAATATCCCATAAGATGACCTTACTATAATCATAATTTTACAGTAAAAGCAGTGGGTTTTTTACAGCATATAAAACAATTGAATGAATGGAATGGAAAAACAATACCACTGTTTTAGCTGGTAAAATTCAAGAAACAGCTGCCAGTTTTTATTTTTTGCATAAAATCTTTTTTTTAAATTTTTTTTTTTTTTTTTGAATGTCTTACGTATATGGAAAAAAAAACAGCACCAAACTTGACTTTACGGTAAAAAAACTCAGTCGGTGGAATTTAACTGTAAAATCTATTGTCAATTTTACAGTCTACAATTTGATTGAAAATGTGTGCACTGCCACAACTGAAGTTACAGTACATCACCCACTACTGGCCTGGCATGCACATTACAGCTCCCTCTGTTTTCAAGTATACAAAAATGCATTTCTTGGTACAAGGGTTGTACGGAATACCGGTCTTAGTACAGTACCACGATACTAATGAATCATACTCGGTACTATACCGTCTCTGAAAAGTACCGGTCCCCCACTGATCCTGTAACGACTTAGTATCGGATTGATATCCTAATTTGTGGTATCATCCAAAACTAAGGTAAAGTATCAAACAACATAATATTAAGTGATTATTACATTTCAACAGAAGTTTAGATAAAACATGTTAAAAGACAAAGTAAGCAGATTTTAACAGTAAATGAAAAAGTAGATCAATAATTAATTTTCTACCACTTGTCCTTAATTTATACAAAGTAATAGAATGGAAAATGACAAAATTAGTTACTGCATATGTCAGCAACTAAATTAGGAGCCTTTGTGTGCTTACTTCCTAATAAAAGACAAGTTGTCTTGTATGTTCGTTATTTTATTTAAGGACAAACTTGCAATAAAAAACATATGTTTAATGTACCCTAAGATATTTTGTTAAAATAAAGCCAATAATACATTTTTTGTGGTCCCCTTTATTTAGAAAAGTACCAAAGTATCAAAATACTGTTGGTATCTGTACCAAAATTATGGTATCGGGACAACCCTACTTGCAACACATCCCTAAGGTCAGTCAGTATGAAATTGTCAGTGGCTGCCGCCTTTGTGCTTTATTCACAGGACTTTTACTTTGAAAAGCCTGTTCCCATTACCCACCTTCGCAGCAAAGTCAAGGATTAACCGACTTTAAGGTCACACGGGTGGAAGGCGTGGGCCGCGTTCCTGAAAGTTCAGACCTCGCATGCTCCGGGGGACAGCCCGTCGACAAAAAGGATAGCGGGGGCCACTATTTACAGAACAGGAGCCCGAGAGCCCCAGGGGAACCGGTGACAGCTCCCGTGTCACGGTCGGGCCCCCGTGAAGGTAACGCGGCACCCTGGGGGCCCTGCTCGGAGATAAAAACAACACACACCAGGACACCTGTGTCTGGGGCTGTAATTTGTCTTCAGCCGTGTTCAAGGTGTTTTATGAGCGCACCAGGACAAGGTGAAACAGCGAGCAAAACAAGTCGGCCCGTGTAGGCTAATCCTCGCTCTCTTGTCTCTGCAAACAACGCAGCAAAACATCTTTTAGATTCATGAATAATCACTCGGCTTCAAGTGGGAAAGTTTACTTGCTAAGTATGTTTCTGTTGTGAACGTAACAGAGCATGAGTGTCTTCAGGGTGCCGACTGGTGATCCTTCCTTCTTGCTGTATATCTAAAGCGGGGGTATTAAGCCAGGGTCCCTCCCAGAGGCAGAGACTACGCAGGCTCTCGCTTTCAAAGACAGCTTTAGTAGGCCGCCATTCAAAGCAATCAGCCCAGTCGGGTCTGCCCATCCAGCCCAAATCCCTTCATGGCTATCAGGAGTAACTCCGAGCCCGGGCCTGCAGGGGGCGAGGCGGAGGCAGGGATTCGCTCATGAGGGATTGTGAAAAGGCTGTGACACGCGCTTATTCACGGCCCAATAACCCCTCAACAAAAATGTCAAGTCGAGTACGATGCTGCTGAGACCGCAATTCTCGACAAACTTTTAATGGAACTCCTGAGTTGAAATGACTCAAGTCCTTTGTTTTGGTAAATTGAAGTGAAGTATCCTGATGTCCGACAAGTGTAGAGCAGATTCATTGCAAAAAATTTAAAAAAAATAGTTGTTTTTGAACTATCAGGCGCAATTAGTGGAAAATGAAGTTGCCAAGCTATTATCATATACCGTATTTTCCGGACCATAAGGTGCAATGCCGATGAATGGTCTATTTTCGATCTTTTTTCATATATAAGGTGCACTGGATTATAGGGCGCATTAAAGGAGTCATATTATTAATTTTTTTTTTGTTCTAAATTGATAACACTTCCTTGTAGGCTACATAACATCTAATGGTGGTTCTTTGGTCAAAATGTGGCATAGATTATGTTTTACAGAGCATCTTCAAGCCGCTTTCTGACAGTCGCTTCGGGATGCACCGTTTTGTGGCCGGTCTTATTTATGTGGCCCACCTTCGGCAATGTCTTCTCCTTATCATCTTTGTTGTATCGGTGTAGCGTGCAAGGACAGGAGTGGAAGAAGTGCCAAAAGATATAGCTAACTGTTTTAATGACATTCAGACTTAACTTCAATCAATAACGGAGCAGCATCTTCTCAACCGGAAATAACAAGGTGTGTCCTGTGAAAAACTGTCCGACCGGAACTCTCTAGTAACTAAAGTTCCTTGAGTGAATCTCACTACACCGGTATGGTTTAGCGCATTTACTGACAGATATAAGTAAGAACTTTACACTACTTTATATTAGAAATGACAACATTAGAGGATGAATGTCCCATAAAAAGAAGTTAGAGAGGGAAAAAAAAAAAGCTGATCAAAGATGGTGTCAGCACGGACTACAAAGGCGGAAGATTTATGCAGATACCAAATACAGATCAGCAGGTACCAGAATTTAAGAATTATTATTATTTTTTTTAACATAATATTGCGAAACAAAACAGCAGATATTGTCATACCTTATACACACACCTTAATAATACTCATATGTTTTATACTCTGACAATCAGTCAAGCAGTGCGGCTTCATAGGGAGCTCCAAAAACCATGTCAAACCCAGATTCCGATCTAACACAGGTCTTAACTCATTCTCCTTCTATGCCACATCAATATGGAATGCACTCCCAACAGGTGTAAAAGAAAGTGCATCTCTATCCTACTTCGAAACCGCACTAAAAGAACACTTCCAGGCAGCTACAACCCTAGCCTAAACCTATTCCTGGATTGTAAATAATCAACTGTATATATTTGTTCTTATGCTTTCTGAGATCACTATTTTCACCGCTCACTTTACGTATCCACCGAAGTGAGACCTACACTGTTACAATGTCCATTTCTCAGATGATATAACTGTTGATGACCGAAGTACGCTGATAGCAACACAACCTAAACCCCCCCACCCGAACCCCCTCCATATCCCATCCCCCGTATTGTAAATAATGTAAATAATTCAATGTATATACTTTGATGATTAACTTGTGTGATGACTATTATGCTGATAGTATGTATTTGTACCATGACTTGATTAACGTGGACCCCGACTTAAACAAGTTAAAAAAACGTATTCGGGTGTTACCATTTAGTGGTTAATTGTACTGTACTTTGCAATCTACTAAAAAAGTTTTAATCAATCAGTCAATAGCTTACCAAAGTCATACTAACACATGCACTGTTCTATATTTTCAATGGAACATATACAATGTTGGTGTTTAGTTGAGTCATATTGCCATCATATCGCAGTTTACACATATCTCTTATTTTTTACTGCCATCTACTGGTCACACTTATTACACCATGTACCAAATAAAATTGCTTAGGTCGCAAAGCAAAACCAGAATTTTTCCATGCATTAGGCGCACCGGGTTATAAGATGCACTGTGGAGTGTCGTTAGTGATTTCTGGATGGTTTTAAAAAGGGAATAATGGGTGCAATAAATAGATAGATAGATAGATAGTACTTTATTTATTCCGTCAGTCAATAGAGGACTCTAACCATCGGAATCATTTCTATACTTTGAAATTATCCATCCAGCAGTGTTAAAATGTTACATTCTGCCGAACTGCCTTTTCTATGCTGTTTTGCATGACCAGTGTTATGTGACTTACAACTTGACACCTCATTGGCTGGTTCTGAGACAGCATCGATTGCTTCAGTCTTAATTAACCAAAAGCGGGTTTTGCGGTTTTAAGCAGCACATTTTCTACAATGGATTTTTAAACACTGGATTTTTATACAATGAATTAACGTGCATCTCAGTTGTAGTGTTTATTACCAAATTTGATTTGATGTGAATCAATACCTGATAATACCCATGGTATTTGGTGGATGGCCATAAAAGTATCTACTTCTGTACCCCTTCCAAGCATAATAGTCTATCTAACTCAGCATGATGTTGCTGTCAAAATGTGTCTGTAAGGTTAGCACTGTAGCATCCTGTAGCTATGTTGCTAACGTTTCTGTCCTGATGTTCCTTTCTCCAATGTTACGTTGTTGTTTGTGATCTAAAATGTTGGACATGTATGTGTAAAAAGTGGATAAATTACACAAATGCACGTTTTAGCGACAACTACAGTTGCTCGGTAAATCTGTAAGTGCAAGTTAAAACTCTACTATACAAAGCGAAATACATTTATCAACAACACCCAGAAACGCCGCCGACTTGGGTGGGCCCTAGCTCCTCTAAAATGGACTGATGAAAAGTGGAAAAGTGTTTTGTGGTCTGACGAGTCCACATTTCAAATTGTTTTTGGAAACTGTGGACGTTGTGTCCTCAGGAACAAAAAGGAAAAGAATAGGCACAAAGTTCAAAAGCCAGAATCTGTGATGGTATGGTGGTGTATTCGTGCCCAAGGCATGGGTAATGGTGTTAAGGCACCATTAATGCTGAAAGGTACAACATACAGGTTTTGGATTAACATATGTTGCCATCCAAGCAACATTATCATGGACGCCCCTGCTTATTTCAGCAAGCCAATGCCAAGCCACATGCTGCACGTGTTACAACAGCATGGGTTTGTAGTAAAAGTGTGCGGGTAATAGACTGGCCTGCCTGTAGTCCAGACCTGTCTACCATTGAAAATGTGTGGCGCATTATGAAGCCTAAAATATGACAACGGAGACCACGGACTGTTGAACAACTTAAGCTGTACATCAATCAAGAATGGGAAAAAAAATTCTACCTGAAAAGCTTCAAAAATTGGTCTCCTCAGTTCCCAAATGTTTACTGAGTGTTGTCGAAAGAAAAATGCCCCTGTGCCAACCTTGTTGCAATGCGTTGCTGCCATTAAATTCTATGTTAATGATTTGCAAAAAAAATTAAGTTTCTCAGTTTGAATATAAATTGAAAAGGATTTGCAAATCATCGTATTCCGTATTTATTTTCGATTTCCACTAAGTGCCAACGTCACTGGTTTGGGGTTTTGTAAAAGGACTTTTAGACTATTGTAAATTCCAAGGCACACCCAACAGCAACACACTTCCCATACACTACTGTGAAAATCACATTTACGTCTAACAAAAAAAAGCAGGAGGCTCGTTGTTTGACCCGAGTCTCAAGAGTTCTAAAATACTAACCTTCCTTTTTTGAATCTTTATCAAATGTTAATAAGCACTTTGTAAACCAATCACGAGGAGCTAAGGCCCTGATGTCAGCGGGAGTGCAGAAAGAGTGCACCATGTACATCCGTGTTGTTAATCACGCAACATAAACAGTGTAGAAGAACAGAGGACATCTTGACCTGAAACAGGATGAAGGACAAGGGAAAGGACAGAGAAAGGAAGGAGGCTACCGGGGCTGACCTTTGAACAAACAACAATCAGCAGAGGGAGTGTGGACTGAGGCTTTTTTGTGTGCCCACAAAGACCTGTGAGCAGCGGTGCTTTCAAGCCTACACAGTTAAATGGATATTAAGACGGCATAAAAAAAAAAAAAGGGGCCGTGGTGCTATCTCGCCCTGGCACTTAATCAAAGGGATTAAAGTATGGGAAGCCAAGCTGGCAGGTCATCCTCCAGGAAGCCGCGGTCGTTATCAAAAAAGTTCAAAGCGGCTCAATTTTCCTGTATCACAAGTGTTTTGGTCCGAGTCGTCCGGCGCGATTGCAGGTCGAGTCGGACAAAAAAACGTTTTTTGGGAGGCAGGTCCACGAGGCTTATCGGTGTGTAATCAATTACTTCCCTCAACTCGCCCGAGGAAGCTGACCTGACTCAACGTGTTTGTTTGAATTAAACACAGTTGGGCGAGTTATCAGACAGCATCATCTACTGGGTCCACCTGGTCAATGTTGTACAGGATGAAGACTGGACAGGACTGTGGGACGAATGAGAAGTGAATTAAATCAACCACATGCTCAATCCTCAATCTGCCAATTACAGTGCAGGTGGGTCCAAATAGTCACTGTCAAATAAGTCTGTAGGGCAGAGGTCTTCACCGGACGTACTGCAGGGTGGGTGGAGTCAGACATCTCATACATCACTTTTTTGGTAGCCTATACTAGCAATCAGTACCTTTCACATTTAAGTGAATTATATTTATATAGCGCTTTTTCTCTAGTGACTCAAAGCACTTTACATAGTGAAACCCAATATCTAACTTACACTTAAACCAGTGTGGGTGGCACTGGGAGCAGGTGGGTAAAGTGTCTTGCCCAAGGACACAACGGCAGTGACTAGGATGGCGGAAGCGGGGATCGAACCTGCAACCCTCAAGTTGCTGGGACGGCTGCTCTACCAACAGAGTAATACCGCCCCATTTGAACCGATACGATACCAAATCCTAGTACCGGGGAATCGATCACGGTACTCAACCAATTTTGTGTTTATTACCAAATTTTATTTGACGTCAATCGATACCCGATAATACCCACTGGAATTCGGTCGATTGCCATAAAAGTAAATGGTAAATGGGTTGTATTTGTATAGCGCTTTTCTACCTTCAAGGTACTCAAAGCGCTTTGCCACTACTTCCACATTCACCCATTCACCCTTGCTCCCATCAGGAGCTCCTGATGGGAGCAAGGGTGAAGTGTCTTGCTCAGCACACAACGGACATGACGAGGTTGGTACTAGGTGGGTATTGAACCAGGAACCCTCGGGTTACGCACGGCCACTCTCCCAAATGCGCCACGCCAACAACTTCCGTACCCCTTCCAAGCAAATAGTATAACTCAGCATGATTTTTCTGTCAAAATGTGTCTGTAAGGTTAGCACTGTAGGGCTGGGCGATATATCGATATATAGCGGGTTTGTCTCTGTGCGATATAGAAAATGACTATATCGGAATATTCGAGTATACGTTCTCACGCAGTTGCTTTTAGTTGCAGTTCAGGCTCTTCTCACTCTTTCCTTCTCACAGACAAGCAGGCGCACATTCTTACATACGTAAATGCCCTCGCAGAGCAAAGAGGTAGCAGACTAGGCTACGTTAGCTGGTACGAGAGAAAGATGCTGAGGATCTGGTAACAAATGAAGGAAGACTTAATTCCCAATAAAAACAGCAGGGTTTCCATCATCTGGCGGTGGTTCGGCTCGAACAGACAACCGTAATAAGTCAAGCATGCAGCACAAGCGTTGCTATAAAAAGTAGCGTTACTGCTAATATGTAGCATCATTTGAAAAGTCACTTGCTAGAAAATGAAGAGAATTTCATAACCGTAGTAACCTACAACAGTGAAGGATGAATACAGTTTGATTTCCTATTATGCAGATCATTTTTATTCGACACTTAAAATGTCTCTGACAATCTTGTACTTTATGTTTTGGAAATGACTTGAATATTTGTGCCATTGCTTAATAACTTTAATAAATACAGTTTTGGTCAATTGACTTAGTTGTGATTTAAAAGTAGCATATATTAATGCAGTATGAAGAAGAATGTTTTAATGTAGACACATAGAATCATCATACTGTTGTGATTATATGTATCAAGTGTTCATTCAAGGCCAAGGCAAAATATCGTACTATATATCGTATATCCCGATATGGCTTAAAAATATCGCGATATTAAAAAAAGGAAATATCGCCTAGCCCGACACTAACATACATCCTGTAGCTATGTTGCTAACGATTCTGTCCTGCTGTTCCTTTCTTCAATGTTACGTTGTCGTATGTGATCTATGACATCTATAATGTTGGACAAGTGCAGCGTTACATAGTATGTGTAAAAAGTGGATAAAGTACACAATTTCACGTTTTGGCGACAACTTTGGCTACATCTGTAAGAGCAAGTTAAATTTCTACTATGCAAAGCGAAAGACATACTTAACAACACTCAGAAACGCCGCCGGCTTCGGTGGGCTTGAGCTCATCTAAGATGGACTAATGCAAAGTGAAAAAATTTTCTGTGGTCTGACGAGTCCACATTTCAAATTGTTTTTTGGAAACTGTGGACGTTGCGTCCTCAGGAACAAGGAGGAAAAGAATAGGCACAAAGTTCAAAAGCCAGAATCTGTGATGGTATGGTGGTGTATTAGTGCCCAAGTCATGGGTAACTTATGCATTTGTTAAGGCACCATTAATGCTGAAAGGTACATACAGGTTTTGGATCAACATAAGTTGCCATCCAAGCAACGTTATCATGGACGCCCCTGATTATTTCAGCAAGACAATGCTGAAACATTTTGGGATACTTTTGTGTGAGTTAATAAATATTTGTTTTTAATATTTGAATCAACATTTTTACTGGAACATTTAAAAATGACCTGATTGTTTTATTATTTCATTTATGTGTCAATTTCCTTGTTGGTATTGAAAACTGCTACATTACCAAGAGACAGTTGGGCTAAGTGCGCTCTCAGTGCTGCTGGAGTGATGGCCAAGTGTTTGTGTTAGGGGTCATGTGATTATGGCGACCAGTCACTTTGGTGGCTGATCATTAACATGGTCATCGTGCTCCGCAGGTGTTTACTTGTTCTACTAAGATGGACTGACTGACCTCATGAATACAATTAAACTTTGTTTCTGCTAAACCTTTATTTAGAGGTGGGATCAACATGAAGTCAGCAATCATCTTGGTTGGGTTCAGCAGCATTGCGGCCGCATGCATTCAGAAGCCCATTGAGATAATTACTAATTTTGCATTGCTCGGAGCGCCGCCATCGGGACAAATTCAGTGTTTGCCCCTGAATTTCCACAGTCTATGTACCCCGCCTTCCGCCCGATTGTAGCTGAGATAGGCGCCAGCGCCCCCCGCGACCCCGAAAGGGAATAAGCGGTAGAAAATGGATGGATGGATGTGGTAGTGGGGGCGTGGTCAACATGACATCATTTATGACATGACAATTGTGATTTGCAATATTGCATATAATTTCTTTAAAAAGGCTAAACAAATGTTTATGTATATTCAAAAACAAATATTACTGTTATTATTTATAATATTATTTACTTTTTTTATCAAATTAAAATAAGAATCATACCAGCTTTAACACAGGGAATGTGACTTAGTAGACTCTTTGTTCAATGCAGTTTCAATTATTTATCATTGCAAAAGGTAAGATAGGCTACACTTTATTCTTCCCGGCCTCAATGTTGCAATTTAATTTGCTAAATATGCAAACAGAATTAGATTTGAAAAACATAACTAAGTGTTTTGTTGATATTCTTTACAATGAAGTCACTTTAAAACAAAGCACACATGAAGTGCACATGCATTTAGGATTGGTTTAAGATTTATAATAAAATTTGGAATAAACTGAAAAAAAGCAATACGATTATGCAGAATGAACGATGAGCTCTAATGATGCTAGCTTAATGCTAACGTAAAATGGACTAGCGCATAGACAAGCTAACTCAAATTAGCTTGGCCAATCGCAGAGCACAGAGGCTATACTTCACACTAACATCAATATCGATGGATAATGTACAGTCTTCAAAGTAGCTAACATGCATATTTTTGGAATGTGGGACGAAACTGGAGGGCCCGGAAAAAACTCAGCCACGCATATTGACAACATGCACACTCCACCAACACTGCGATGTTCAAACGGAGGTTCGAAGACGCACATATCGTAAATTTAGACGTTAATGTCCGTAGTAAAGTCAAAAGGTTTAGGGTGGTTTACACTGGCTTGAACAAGAAATGCAATAATTAGCTTTACACTTTCTCTCCTTACTTTTGCTGGGTGTCAAGTCGTTTAGGGGTCCAGGTAACATTTTTGACATTTTTTAGTCCAGGTAACATTTTTGACATTTTTTAGCTGTTTTTTTCAACTTATTATAGCTAATAGTACATGAATAGACTATATACTGTATATAAATTCATACAATAAAAGCCTAAATTAGTTTTCATGTTAAAAAAAATATATAAGAAAAATAATTTGAAAAGGTGTGGTGGCAGTACTCTTGCTGTGCGGTTTCTACATGTAGAAGAAACCCTGAAATTTACGGCCGTATTTCTAAAATCGACCGTACTATTTAAGTACATACTGTGGCCAAATTTCTCCCTTAAATGCGCCAGTAACATTAAAGACCGAAATGAGGCCACAAACTAAATCTTGTTTTAGGGCCGCAAAAATCCTATAATCCACCGGGGTTAAAAAGGTAAACACAACTGATACAAGTTAAATTTTGGAAGTAAATCATATCCTTAGAAAAGTAACTCACAAAAGGAGTTGTTCTGTATTTTATTATTTTTTCAATTAATTTTAGCCACCAATCTTCCTGGGGTGCATCATTTAAATAAAATATCAACAATACATACACAACCCAAAACCAGTGAAGTTGGCACGTTGTGTAAATCATAAATAAAAACAGAATACAATGATTTGCAAATCCTTTTCAACTTTTATATTGAAAGACTGCAAAGACGAGATATTTCATGTTGGAACTGAGTAACTTAATTTCTTTTGCAAATCATTTACTAAGGTTGGTACAGGGGCATGTTTACCACTGTGTTACATGGCCGTTCCTTTTAACAAAACTCAGTAAACATTTTGGAACAGGGGAGACCAATTTTTGAAGCTTTTCGGATGGAATTATTTCCCATTTTTGCTTGATGTACAGCTTAAGTTGTTCAACATTTTAGACTTCATAATGTGCCACACATTTTCAATGGGAGACAGGTCTGGACTACAGGCAGGCCAGTCTAGTACCCGCACCCTTTTACTATGAAGCCAGGCTGTTGTAGCACGTGGCTTGGCATTATCTTGCTGAAATAAGCAGGGGCGTCCATGACAACGTTGCTTTTATGGCAACATATGTTGCTCCAAAACCTGTTAGTACCTTTCGGCATTAATGGTGCCTTCACAGATGTGTAAGTTACTCATGCCTTGGACACTAATACACCCCCTTACCATCACAGATGCTGGCTTTTGAACTTCGCCCCTATGACAATCCGTATGGTTCTTTTCCTCTTTGGTCCGGAGGACACGACGTACACACTTTCCAAAAACTTTTTTTTTTTTTTGCATAGCACATGTTGCTACTGGTACTACAATTTTTCCATTAGTCTGTTGTCTAGTGGAGGGTCTGTGTCTGTTAACATATGATATTTTAGAGTGAAAGATTTTTGGCTTCGTAGTATGAATAGTATAAAAAATAATAGCAACAGGTTTTTAGTAAGTGCTTATCAACATATAACCACAGTGTGAGTGAAGAGTTCATTCATGTTTATCTTTGGTACAAGATCCCGCTTGCAGTACAACTGAACCTATCAGTGTCTAGGAACAAACCACCTGTATTCTTCTGTCACTCTAACGAGAGGGACAGGTGAGGATTGCACAATAACAACGTACCTTTAAAAGTAAAGCTACCAGTATAATTACCCAAAATTATGTACACGATAGGGGCCCCCCCTCTATATCTTCATTAGTTTGGCATGAAAAACGTTGAAGACCCCTTTTGCCAAGCCGCTGGCCAGCTGGTTGCACGGACAAAGTACCATATTTTCCAGACTGTCAGGCGCACTTAAAATCCTTCAAATTTTTCAAAAATCGACTTATAACCCGGTGCGCCTGAAGTACGGAATAATTCTGGTTGTGCTTACCGACCTTAAAGCAATTTTATTTGGTACATGATGTAATGATAAGCAGATGGTAGACACACATAAGATATACGTACAGACTGCAATATGATGCCAGAAAACAACACTATAACTGTGAATGTTCCATTAAAAATAAAGAACATTACACACGATACTCAAAAGTCTGTTAAAATGTTTTAATATGACTTTGAAGCCACACCGCTTGATGGAATGTCGGCCCATTACGGCTACCGTGGTCAGAGATACAAGTATTACTATGGTGTGTGTATAAGGACCGCAAAATGGTACCCATTAGCAGATATCTGGTGTTTTGTTCCACAATATTATGGAATATCAATTTTTCTTGTCTTCTGGTACCTGCTGATCTGTATTTGAGATCTGCATAAGTCCTAAATATATGCACATCCACCACTGTAGTCCATAACGATACCGTAGTCGATAAGCTTCTTTTTCTCTATTTTCTTGTAATTTTCTATTTTCTTCTGATGTTGCCATTTCTAATATAAAGTAGCGTAAAGTTTGAACTTACATCTCGCTATGGAAGGGGTAAAAACTACCAGCGTAGTGGGTTTACATAATTCACCCAGGGAAATTTAGTTAGAGATTTCTGGTCGGACGGTTGTTCATTGGACACATTTCCGGCGTTGTTGCAATAGTGAGTAACGGATGAGAAGATGATGCTCCGTTGTTGATTTAAGTAAAGTCTGAATGTCATTAAAACAGTTAGCTCCATCTTTTGACACTTCTTTAATTCCCGTCCTTGCACGCTACACCGCTACAACAAAGATGACGGGGAGAAGACGCTGCCCAAGATGAGCTTAGTGAATAAGACCGCCCACAAAACGGCACATCCTGAAGCGACTGTCAGAAAGCGACTTGAAGATGATCTGTAAAACATCATCTATGCAACATTTTGACCAATGAACCACCATTACATGTTATGTAGACCACAAGGAAGTGTTTTCAATTTAGAGAAAAACAAATCATGACCTTTTGGTGCGCCGTTTGTATGAAAAAAAAACCCCGAAGAGACCCTCTTATTGGCAGTGCGCCTTATAATCCCCTGCGCCCTGTGGTCCAGAAAATACGGTAATGTTTTTGTTGCTATCAGTGCTCGCAAGTCAGACCGTGGATGTTTTGGTAGAAGCTTACGAGGTCCACTGTGAGTTACGCCAACTAGCGGAAGGAAGGCTTGCATCTGCCTTGGCTCAGATGGTAGAGCGTATGTCCTGCATATAGGTTCAGATACAGCTTCCGCCATTCCAGTCACGGCTGTTGTGTCCGTGGATAAGACATTTACCCACCAAGTTCCCGGTGAATGTGTGGTGGATGTCGGAGTGGCCACGGCGGCAATTCAGGGACAACTGTGGCTACAAATATAGTAGTGCGAATGTTTATAGTTATAGTTATTAGTTTATTATTTCTTTGGTCAGTGGTCAACAAAATAAACAGTTTTACACAAGTAAACAGTTGTATATTGTAAATTGAAAATGTTGCAGACCGAAAGGGTTTAGGCTGGATTTGAAAACGTATTACGCCTAACCCTATAACAATGTCAAATACAAGATGAGTTTCCTAAAAAAAATTAATTTCCTTTGCTCAACATATTATAAATACACTTTGTACACAACATGAACACTGTTCAATTATATACACAGTAAATAAATGTTAGTTAGTTAATTATATGTGAAATATCCTTGTACACGTGTTAGTTAAATCTTTGTACCAATTGTATACTATATACAGACAATTATACTTCCATTATTATTTATATCCCACATTTAGTTTGTAATTAACATTGATCATAGTATTAACCACTGTGTTGATTCAAGAGATATATTTTTTCCAAGACATCGGTCTTAAAGTGTTTTTAAATGCAGAGTGAATGAATGTAAAGCGTTTTGAGTGTCTAAAAAAGGTCTATAATAACCTAATCCATCAAGGGAGGTTTGCAACAGTATTGAAGGTATGCAGATTCTCGAGCTGCAGAGTGAAAAGGTGCCGTAAGACTTTGGGTCAGTCTGCGTTCTCAGTGAAGGCCTCACATCTGTGGAACTATTTGCCACTGGAGTTAAAGTCACAGTCGGACATTAAACTTCTCCACAAAACTGAAAAAGTGGCTTAAGGAAAATCAGTGTGAGCACTTTAATTGGGTGTAGTATCCACAAATTGGGCCAATTATTTTTAATTTTGTATGTGTTTTACACTTTTCTCAACATTTTTCTTTAAAAGCCTAACCAGGGACAAGGGTTGCAAATTAGCCTGTGGCGAGAAGTCTTATGTCCTTTGACATTGGTTACCTATGGGTAGCAATGTTTCATTGTACTGTGCCTGACAAATAAACACATAAATAAACACTCCATGTTTTGCTCAAAACCTGAATCATAACATTCGCCAAGAGATAGTTTGTTTCCAAAAAACTTCTGAGCTACGGCAACTGAAAACCGAGACACCACAGTAGTGGACGACTACATAAGGAGAATTCTAAGGCTATCGCCAACGTCCGTGATAGAAACGCCGGTCTGATCAAATCCTTACCGATCTTGACGACCCGAAATACGCCGCTTGGTGAAATACACTATAGTGTTTCAGACGCATTTCTGTCAGCTTAATGGCTTTGTAAAGAAAACACTGACGTGTACTACAAGACTAAAGACGGCCACATAAGTCCTGTAATCATCGCAGACCTGCGCCAGGGCTAATGCGCGACAGATTAACTTTATGAAAAAGAATACCATTACAGGCCTTGTCATGATGAAATCATCCCGTGGTCTCGTATTCGGCATGTTCATTACTGTAACCGCTACAACCTGCCAGGACCTGCCTTGTATGGCTTCAATACACCATCTGTGTAAGGGTGAGAGCATTGGAAACAGATGGGGGCTAAATTGGACTTTTTTTTTTTTTCATCCAAATTGCCAAATAGCTACTTGAGAATGAAGCTAAAATAACATACAAACAACGGCAACTATGATAACAACCGTGCCTGGAATTGAAATGGGTACAGTAAGAGATCAAAAACATGAGGCAAACAAATTCCGCTTGCCTCTTTGAAAGGGGATACCCTTGAAATTAGTGGCCCGGTATTGATTTACTCTGCAATTTCATGTTTTCGCTCCCCGAGTCAGCTCGCCAATCTTAGTTGAAAAAAAAAATGGCGGGGGGCGGATTAGGGGGGGGAGTCCAGTAGATAGCACTCATCAGTTTTTTTTTTTCTTTCCAAAACATAAAAGATTGATACCGTGCTTCTTTCCCAGACAAAAGAATAATTGAGGAAGGCTTGAAATTGGTATTTGGAGAGCAGGGCGATGAAAGCCCAAAGCAGATTCCCAGGCTCCCGACATTAGTTTAATAAATCATAATGGGAAAATGTTGCAGCGGGAGCACATTTTTTGATCGAATATCTGCACCCTGCGCCGAACTACGCTCCCTTCCTATTACGGCCCTCAAATATAATTCCGTGATTAGGTGGATTGCGGGGGGAACATTTGTGAAAGACAAACCAAGTAAAGTCGAGTTTGAAGAGTGAACGGGTTTGACAGGAAACATGGGGGGAAGCTAACAACATCAGTTCGACAATAAAGGTCCTTTCATAGTTAGCTATCCGTGCTCCGAATCTGATTGTTTCTCTTTCTTTTCACACAGTGCAAATTCATATCAACCAAAAATACATCAGAAAAAACAATACCCTCCTCTCCGTTCGCTTGCAAGAATGTACACAGGCATGGAACGTTGACCAGTAAATTACAAAAACTGTATTATATAAGAAGCAAACATGAATTGCTTAACATGGACCCCGACTTAAACTTATTTGGGTGTTACCATTTAGTGGTCACTTGTATGGAATATGTACTGTACTGTGCAATCTACTAATAACAGTCTCAATCAATCTAACCTTGTACTGTACACATCAAAGGGGTCCATTTATGCAAAACCAACTTTTCAAACCTATTGGTTCCTGCTGTTTATTTTTATATCTGCTTCTATCCTGAAAATTCCCCAGGGCAAACCATGGAGGCACTGCAGATTAATTTATACAACAATCTCGCCTTCTTTCGTACTTAGATGAGACGTTTGGAATGTTCCCATTCGGTGACGTCCGACAGATTATCCATATATGCTCGTTTTGACTGAGGCCCACATCACTGTAACCGTGATTAGTTCACAGATATGCATGTACAGGAAAGGCATTCACTTTGATATTATCATAAAAACCCCGTTTCCACAAGAGTTGGGAAAGTGTGTTCGATGTAAATATAAACGAAATACAATGATTTGCAAATCATTTTCAACCCATATTCAATAGAATGCACTACAAAGACAACATATTTGATGTTCGAATTGATAAACAGTTTTTTTGTTTGCAAATAATCATTAACTTAAGAATTTGATGCCAGCAACACGTGACAAAGAAGTTGGGAAAGGTGGCAATAAATACTGATAAAGTTGAGGAATGCTCATCCAAGACTTATTTGGAACATCCCACAGGTGTGCAGGCTAATTGGGAACAGGTGGGTGCCATGATTGGGTATTAAAGTAGATTCCATGAAATGCTCAGTCATTCACAAACAAGGATGGGCCGAGGGTCACCACTTTGTCAACAAATGCGTGAGCAAATTGTTGAACAGTTTAAGAAAAATCTTTCTGAACCAGCTATTACAAGGAATTTAGGGATTTCACCATCTACGGTCTGTAATATCATCAAAGGGTTCAGAAAATCTGGAGAAATCACTGCACGTAAGCAGCTAAGCCCGTGACCTTCAATCCCTCAGGCTGTACTGCATCAACACGCAACATCAGTGTGTAAAGGATATAATCACACGGGCTCAGGAACACTTCAGAAACCCACTGTCAGTAACTACAGTTGGTCGCTACATCTGCTAGTGCAAGTTAAAACTCTCCTATGCAAGGCGAAAACCGTTACTTAACTACGCCCAGAAACACTGTCGGCTTCGCTGGGCCTGAGCTCATTTAAGATGGACTGATACAAAGTGGAAAAGTGTTCTGTGGTCTGACGAGTCCACATTTCAAATTGTTTTTGGAAACTGTGGACGTTGTGTCCTCCGGACCAAATAGGAAAAGAACCATCCGGATTGTTATAGGCACAACGTTTAAAAGCCAGCATCTGTGATGGTATGGGGGTGTATTAGTGCCCAAGGCATGGGTAACTTACACATCTGTGAAGGCACCATTAATGCTGAAAGGTACATACAGGTTTTGGAGCAACATATGTTGCCATCCAAGCAACGTTACCATGGACACCCCTGCTTATTTCAGCAAGACAATGCCTAGCCATGTGTTACATCAACGTGGCTTCATAATAAGACTGCAGGTACTACACTGGCCTGCCTGTAGTCCAGACCTGTATGTTATAGTTTGTTTTTTTACCATAGAAATTATTTTCATTTTTCATGTGTACAATTTTATCAAGCAGATATTTATAAATATTTTCTATTAGAATTTGAAAAAATTAAATGTATGATCGTTAAGAGTGCAACAATTAGTCAACATTGTAAACAACAAAAATGCGTTGCCGACTGAGGTGTGTTTAAGGGTTAAAATACGCACCTGTTTGCAGGTTTGTTATTTACTCTCCGGATGGGGGCGACACTGATGTCATATTAATACATAATTATTTTTCAAATATTTTTTGCGATTGACCGGTAGAGTCCGAAAGATTGACGGGTCGGAGACCCCTGGTCTATTGTCTGTAGACTACAAAGACCCGTAGACATGTAACTTTGCTGTTTTAGGTCAAAATGCATTGGTTCATCTATCAGCCCAATTAATCATGATAGTTTTGGAGGAGGTGGAGGATGGTTTCATTTGCAATCTGGGAACACCTCCAGAATTGAACATCTTCCAGACAGACTTGTAAAAGTGACTGAAGCACAATTTAAGCAAAATTTACACCATTGCATACTTGATACATATGTCCTGGGCATGACGTGGAAGTGCATCCGGCAGTGGAGGCTCCTCTATGCGGTCTTATCGCACTAGGAGGTTAACTCCTTTACTACTGTTGACCCAGGTGGCCCTTGGCAAAGGCCTAGTACCTGACTGCCCCCTAGCCAGGGATACGGTAAAGACCTCAACGGCGGAGCAGGCGGAAGACGGTAGGTTTAAGAACTACCACAATGGCTGCTATGGTGGGAGAAGGCTGCAGCAGAAAAGGGTCCCCAGTCGTCTTGGACTCCATGCCACTGGAACCTGACCCGTCAAGGATGGTGTGGTGACTGTCTGTGCACCAGTCTCCACACGTTAAAGTCACGCACAGGCATCCTCCATAAAGGGATACACCCCTACCAGGAGGATCGTCATATTCGTTTGAGTGACCACCGATGATGATGATTATGTAGACCAGTGGTTCTTAAGCTGTGGTACACGGACTCCATCTAGCAGTACGCCAACAATGTTATTCATTATTTAAGTACAGTGTTTTATTTTCACTAATTCAAACTGTGTTACTGATCAAACTGTATGTAATGTTGCAGTGGCCAAACATATTGAATATACATAGATAAAACTAATATTTAGGCCTACTATGCTACCATATTTTAACATTGGTCATTATGGTGGCTCTTGAAGAGCCAAGTAGTTTCTGAGGTGGTACTTGGTAAAAAAAAAGCTTGAGAACCACTGATCTCGACCACAAAGACGTGTTGTAAATGTAGATTAAAATCATCATAGGTCCCCTTTACCTTAAAAATGGTAGAAATTGACTGGTTGGCACCTTTTAGTGCTCAAACCTGACCTAACTGTCTACAGGGAGGAAAAAAATATTTAAATCAAAACTAATTAAAATGAAAGAACCCCGGAAGACGCGTTTGCTATGTCACCAGTTTATTTATCTATTGTGTAGGGTTGCACGATATACTGGTCTTAGTATAGTACCACGATACTAATGAATCATATTTGGTACTATACCGCCTCCAAAAAGTACCAGTTCCCACCCATTGGCATCATCATAGTTTTAAGACACAGTTAGCTAAGTCATTAGCCGTTAGCTAGCCAATGGCTAATGACTATACGCAGTCTGCACTGTTGCAACTCCTAAATCATTAATCCTTGTCTCCATGGAGACAAATCAAATACATTTAAACAGCTATTTATGTTTCACTACACACCACAACACTCAGGATTCATGACTTTTGATGTGGTAAAATGTTCTGAAATTGACAAACTGATTTCTCTGTGATCAATCATCAACCATTAGGACGACCAACTTAACTCTGAAAACTCACACAAGTGAATGAAGAGCATACTTATTCAACAACCACGAGTGTCACACTAAGGGTGGCCGCATAAACAACGCCAACTCTGTCATAAACATGTGCCATATATAAAGAAACCACACTAAACAACAATGACAAACACATATTTAGGAGAACATTTTCACCGCAACACAATATAAACTACTGAACAAATTTCCAGAATTCCCTGCAGCACAAACTCTTCCGGGACGCTACAATACAAACAAACGACATTGGTCGATCCACACCTAATATCCACTGTAATCATACCATGTACAATAGCGTATCTAATCAAAACTACTATGATTACATCAATATTTTTTTGCATCACACAATTTTTTTTTCTTTTTATATTATGTTTATAAACACAGGAAATATGTCCCTGGACACATGAGGACTTTGAATATGACCAATGTATGATCCTGTAACTTCTTGGTATCAGATTGACACCCAAATGTGTGGTATCATCCAAAACTAATGTAAAGTATCAAACAACAGAACGATAAGTGATTATTACATTATAACAGAAGTGTAGATAGAACATGTTAAAAGAGAAATTAAGCAGATAACAGTAAACAAACAAGTAGATTAGTAATACATTTTCTACCAATTGTCCTTAATAATGTTGACAAAATAATAGAATGAAAAATGACAATATGTTACTGCATATGTCCGCATCTAAATTAGGAGCCTTTGTTTGTTTACTTACTACTTAAAGACAAGTTGTCTTGTATTTCCACTATTTTATTTAAAGACAAACTTGCAATACGAAACATATGTTTAACCTCTTAAGGCCCAATCTGTTTGTTTACAAGCTTTTTTTTATTTCTCTTTGCTATTTGGGCTTATCGGACCCTAATTAGAATAAAAAACTAAAATCATCTTTTTATATGATGTACTTAGTCCATAAGTACA